>NC_056748.1:807312928-807317928 GCF_019279795.1 Protopterus annectens | reverse complement strand
CCATAACGTTCCATGTTTGTAGTCCATCTCGCCTACATTCTTGCTGGATGGGTTCGGAGCAGATATTCGGCTCAGACTCGGCCGATACTAAAACTCGAGAGCTTTTACTGGCTCGAGGCTAGCCCCTATCCCATGGTGTCTCACGGCAAATCCCCAGATCTTGTTTGCAAGAAAGCAATAAATACCTATCAGGTAAGCCCAGTATGAGAGCTGCATAAATACAGACAAAGGATTTTGAAAATATAATCCATGCCAGGTGGACAACAAAATAGAACTATGTCAGGCAGCACCAGTACAGTCCACCAGATCCCCCAGAAAACAGGAAGAGGTTGGAGGGAGGGATGCAAGAATGTAGGCGAGATGGACTAGAAACATGGAACGTTATGGTAAGTACATAACTTCTTTATGTTTTGTGGTCCTATCTCGCTGTAATTCTTGCTGAATGGGACAGCATCCCTAGCATCTATATCCCAGGTGACTAAAGCAAAGAGACTCTTCAGCACAGTGAACCCAAAGGAAGACCTGTCCTGGGAGGCCAAATCCAATTTGTAATGAGTGACAAAAGTATGTGGTCTTGCCCAAGTAGCAACTGCACAAAAAGTATCAATTGGGAGCCTAGATCTAAAGGCACATGAAGTAGCTACAGCTCTAGTACAGTGATCTTTAACTCTGATGGGTAATTGTTTGCCAGCGTGTTGATAAGCAAATGATATGCAATCCGAAAGCCATTTTGAAAGAGTAATCTTAGAAACAGGCAAGCCTTTCTTTTTGTCAGAAAAGGAAACAACAGGAGTATTCTGTGAACATCTAACTCGTATAGTCTATACTCTGACTTAAGAGTGGTTTAGAAAAAACACAGGTAGCTCAATAGTAGTATTCAGATTGTGCTCTGAGCATATTTTGGGAAGGGTTTGTTCTGAGACAGACTCTATTCTTGTGAAAAATAATGTAAGGAGTAAATAGTTAGAGCTTGCAGTTCTGAGACTCTCCTTGCAGATATTACGGCTACTAAGAATGAAGTTTTCCATGACAACAATTTTAGGTCTGACGACAAGGATGGCTCAAAGGGTGCAGACATCAAGGATGAAAGGACTAAGTTTAAGTCCCAGGGTTCTAATGGATGTCTGATTGGAGGTCTGAGAAGAAGAACTCCTTTTAAGAAAGTTTTACACAAGGAGTGCTGCATGATTGCATTTCCCTTGAAGCCAAAGTGGAAACTGGAAATAGCAGCTATCTGAACTCTAACTGTAGAGGCTGCTACTCCTTCATGAAATATTCAAGCTAGGAAGGAGAAAATAGATTCTATATGAGTCGAATATGGATCTAAGCCCCGGTTCATAGCCCAAAAAGAAAACCATTTCCATTTGCTGGAATATAGTTCAGTGGAAGGTTTATGGGATGAATTAGGATGTGTTTGACCGCAGGGGATAGGGGAATACACCTGGCTATTCGTGGAACTGGAGCAGCCATGCTGTCAATTTGAGGGTGTGGTTAGCGGGGTGGAACTGTCCCGATTGATGAATCAGGAGATCTGGAGATGGGTCCAGAATACATGGTTCCTCCAAAAGGTAGGGCCACAGGAAGGGAAACCAAACTTGTCAAGGCCAGTAAGGAGCAATGAGGATCAAGGAACTAACTGTCTTGCTTTCTGTATTACTTTGGGGATGGGTGGAAAAGGAGGAAAGGCATAAAGAAGTCGCGGGGGCCAATCATGAACTAGAGCATCCCTGGGTGACATCCCCGGATGGGGAATGAGGGCTAAGTAGCTGCTGAATTTGGTGTTCAGATGAGTGTCACATAGGTTGCAGCAAGGCTGGCCCCATCTGTGAAAGATCTCTTTCGCAACCATTGGATTCAGGGACCACTCGTGAGGCATCAGAATTGCTCGGCTGAGTTTGTCCGCTATTACATTGGATTTCCCCGGGATATGCATTGCTATCAGGAAGAGTTTAGTATCCATCACCCATTTCCAAACTCTTAAGGCCTCTCGCTAAAGGGGGTAAAGACTTGGCTCCCCCTTGCTTGTTTATGTACCACGCGACACACATGTCGTCTGACAATCATAATCGTCCCGGTGGGAAGGGAGCTATGAAGTGCTTGCAACGCATATAGCACCGCTCTCATCTCCAGAATACTGATGTGCAAGTGGTTCTTGTGATTCTGCCAAGTACCTTGTACTGTCATTCCTAGATAATGCACCCTCCTATCTGGGAAGTGTCCGTGGTCAAAACTGCTTTCTCTTGGGGAGGAACAAGTGGATGACCTAGGATAAGTTGTTTTGTGTGTAACCACCATATCAGATCCTTTCTGCATGCGTTTGTTATCAAAATCTGGTGAGACAATGGAAGGTCTTGCATCAAACATTGGGCAAATAGCAGCCACTGAAGTATCCTCATGTGTAGGCAAACGAGAGGAACTAATAGGATGGCAGAAGCCATAGTCCCTAGGACTTGAAGGACTACTCTGGCCTGAACTTTGTTTGTTTAGCAAGGATCTGACTTGACTGTGTAGAGACTCCACTCTTTCCTGTGTTAGCCTTACTGACATGGTGGTTGTGTCAATTTCTGAGCCTAAATATACAATGTGCTGCGAGGGAGATGAGACTGACTTTTGTAGGTTTACATTGATGGCTAGACTGGCGCACAAGGATAGAGTCTTGTCCCTGATTCTGGTGAGTTGATGCTTGGTGGTAGCAGTAAGGAGCCAGTCGTCTAGGTAGAGAAACACCTGGAATCCTTGATGTCTCAGGTGAGCCGTTACCACTGCCATGCATTTAGTAAACACTCTGGGGGCTGTAGTGAGACCAAAGGGCAGTGTTTTGAACTGAAAATGACTGGCTCCCAGCCGGAAGCGTAAATGTCTCCTGGAGCGCCTGTCCATTTTGATGTGGTAGTACGCATCCTGGAGATCGATCCAGTTGTCTTCCCCGATAAAGGAAAATATCAACTGCAGAGTGACCATTCGGAACTTCGATTTCTTTACATGCTTGTTGAGTCTGCTGAGATCTGGAACCGATTTCCAGTCCCCTGTCTTTTTTGGAAGTAAAAGGAATCTAGAGTAAGTTCCGGATACTACTTGCTCTGCAGGGACTTCTTGGATGACTCTTTTTTGCAGCAACGAGATGACCTCTGATGTTGCATGGGCTAGTTGGATGGGTGGTACATCTGGTAGAGACTGGTTTGTTGGGGGTTCGGCAACAAAAGGGATCAGGTAACCTCTGGATATTATGGTATGTACCCAACAATCTTGTGTGATGGTTAGCCAGGCACTTGGGTACAGCGATAGATGACCTCTGACTGCCTACAGAGATGGACAGTCGGGCAACCCTTCAGGGGCAATGGAAGGGACGATCAGAGAAGGTTTCCCCGTCTCCCTGATGCTGCGGACCTCCTCTGCTGTGAGGGTGACGTCTTCCATTATATCCTCCCCCTCTGCCTCTGGGGGAGGGGTAACCTTGTGCCTGAGGGAAACCTTTTTGGGATTTACGGAACCACATTTTCCCTTGTGTATTACCCTTGGGATTGGGTCTGGATGGGAGAGAGAAACTGACTGACAGCAGGTAAGGTTTTCCCTTCCTGCTCGCACCTAGTCAAAGTCTCTTTCACTTGGGGTCCAAAAAAAGATGAACCATCAAAGGGGACGTTAGTGAAGGAAGACTTGAAGGATTCCGTAAAATTACAAAGACGCATCCACGAATGTCTCCTGAGGGATATTCCTGCTGCAGCTGCCCTACTCGCTCCATCTGCCGTGTATGAGATCAGCATCATGGAGGAGTTAGCTATGGAAGTAAGGGTGGAGAGCTGCGCAGAAACCTTATCCATGGAAACCTGAGCTACTGAACCCTGGAGGGTGTCTCCTAACTCTTTCAGGAGATTCCTCTGAAGATGAGTAAAATGAGTTAGGTAATTCAGCGATCTTAGTGTAAATGCCGCTGAAGAAAAAGTATGCTCCCGTACCTTTCCATCATCATGGACTCCTTGTTAGGAGGATGGATATTAGAATAGGTCTCAGATAATTCCTTCTTGGTGGCCGCTGTTACCACCGTAGCATCAAAGGGAACTCCCTTACAAAGAAAAGACTTGTCCTCCGGTGCTGTCAAACTTATTTTGGCCTCCTCGGGACGGGCTCCACTGAATCTGGAAAGGTCCATGCTTTCCGTGATATGACCCCCAAAAGTTGGTCATAAGGCGGTGTCACCCAGCAGGTGGAAGGTCAAGAACCAAAGGCCTCAAGATATGCTGATTCATCCTCAGTAGGGTTAGAGATCTTCCAATCACCCCTCTTGTCTAAGGATTTCTAGGATGTCAGAAAAAGAGACATCCTCAGAGGGGGATCTAGGGGACCCTTCCAATTCCTCTAAATCGGTGTCTGATGTGACAGACTCAGGTGAGTCGACATGCTTCCTCTTACACAGCCTCTTCCAAGGGAGCTCTCCAGTGGGATAATCTGGGGAGATCTCGGAAGAAGGGGCACCTCCAATGGGGGCTACTTGGGCCTCTGGTTCCCTACGCTGTGGGGGTGGCAGGGAGGGGGAGGTTGCTGCCTGCTGCTGGTGGGACAGAGGTTCCAATGGAATGGCTTTAGCAGAGGATAAAGTCTTCTCTATAGCTTAGATAGCCCCCCCCCCTCGGAAGACCTCCTGTCCGAGGGGAATGATGGTTGACTCCTACGGCTCTGAAGCAGAAGTGTGAGCCGAGCTGAGTAGAGCCGAGGCTCCGTCAGGGAGGGTCAGTTCCGATGAGAACCCAGGGTGACTGTCCCCTTGGAGTCGGCACAAGAGCATTGGCTCCCAGATCCCTCTGCTCCAGACCGAGCCATCGAGGATAAAGTAATTGGCTCCGAGGAAGCAGGTTGAATGACCGGAGCCAATGGGTCCAAGACAGAGGAACCTGAAGTAATAGGCTCCAATAGCGAAGCAGTCAGAGGAGGAACAGTTGTCGGTAAGGGGGTCAGCTCCGAGGCCTTTGGGTCAGGTGGGGCCAATTTTCTTGCCAGAGCTG
>NC_056748.1:807262928-807307928 GCF_019279795.1 Protopterus annectens | reverse complement strand
CTAACTTACCTGAACTAAGAACCAGTTGTGTCTCCTTACTAATTATATAAAAAATACATATAACTAAGCTATTACAAAGCATAAACGGCTAGAATATGGCGCGGACAAACTAAAAAAGCAATGAAGCAAAAAGCTTCCACTATTTTTCACAAAAATAAAAATGATAATATTAATGATAAAAGGACCTTAATAGATCAGGAGTACTAATGTCATCCTACAACCAGCTTTCTGGACCAGAGAACTGGTTTGAGGGAGGCCCTCTCATTAAGGCCCATGCCCCTGTCCGCCATCAATCTCATAATCCAACCCATCTCCTTATTTTCAGTACCATTCCTTATATTTCCTTCCCTAATAATGGGTCTGACAGTCAATGACCATAAAATGAAAAACATGCTCTTGACCCATAGCTTTAACACGTTTCGCCAAGGAATTATTAGCATTTCCTATCCTAATGGCATACAGACGTTCCCTTATTCTATTATGAAAAGCCCTGTTGGTCTTACCAACATAGAACGAGAAACATGTTCGACAAACTGCCAAGTATATCAAATTTTGGAAGCCACAATCCGCAGCTACCCTAAATTTATATTCCTGTCCTGAGTCCGGATGAACAAATGGATTATTGACCTCAATGAAGCCACAGAAATTGCAGTGCCCACATGGTCTAGTTCCACTGTAATCATTCATATCATGTTCATGTACAGAATGGCAAAGAATTCTTCTCAAATTTGGTTTATTCCTAAACCTAAACATTGGTCTATCTCCAACTATACTTTTGATATCATTATCAGTGGTAAGAATCCTCCAGTGTTTACTGAGAATGTCAAAAATAACTTCATTATCAGTGGTATAAAGCATTGGAATTCTAACACCAAATGTTATACTTCTTGCTTCACTCATAGGTACCGAATAGTTAGAGAAATAGGGTGCAGCCCTCCCTTCTCTAATCAAATCCATATCTAAAAGGCCCTTCTCTATCTCTCCATAGTTGTATCCTCGTTCAAGTAATTGATCTTTAAACTCATGTTGGTATCCTCAGTCTGTTGCATTAAGAGGAGAGATCCTCATCCCTTGCCCCCAATGATGTTTCTAAATATATAATATGGATGCATGCTGCATCTGTGTAACAGGGTATTTCTATGACACTGTTTTCTATATACTCCAGTGTTGACATGGCAGTCCATCACCTTCTCTACATAGACATCTAAAAACTCTATTCTAATAAGGGAGAAATTCATGGTAAACCTAAGATAATCAGTCACGTGGTTCATCAAGTACAAAAGACTCTAAGGCCTCAGGTTTAGTATTCCAAATCAAAAACACGTCGTCAACAAAATGACAATAGAACAACACATTATTCCTGTTATTATTACCCAGATGTCAATCCAGTTATCAGGCCAGCTCAGAAAGTTCCAATAGCCATGCTGGAGAGAGTCAAAGCTGAGTTAGATAAAATGGTGAAACAAGGTGTGATTTGTTCAGTAGGGTCATCAACCCCTACTGAGTGGGTATCTTTCATGGTGGTAGCTCATAAGAAAAGCTCAGATGACATCAGAATATGTATGGAGACACAAGATTTGAACAAAGCACTAAAAAGACCTCATCATCCAATGCGCACAGCCGAAGTCATAGCTCTTATGCCAAATGCCACTGTTTTTTCTGTCTTAGATGCGAAAAGTTCATTTTGGCAAATTCACCTCGACAACAAATCATCATTGTTCACTACTTTTAGTACTCTGGCAGGTACAGATTTTTACGAATCCCATTTGGGATAAATTCTGCAAGCAAAGTCTTTCAACGTGCAATGGAGCAACTTTTTCTGGGTATCCTTGTGCTGTTATAGTAGACATACTAGTAGGAAGTAATGATGAAGCTGAGAATGACAGAAACCTCAGAAAAAGTCTGGAAAGAGCTCATCAAGTGAATCTTAAGATCAATCCACAGAAATGCAAATTCAGGCTACAAGAGATTACTTATGTTGGTCATTTATTTACTAGTTCAGGCCTATGACCAGACCCTTCTAAACAAACAGCCATTCTCGAGAGGCCAGCTCTAGACAATGTTCAAAACCCTGCAATGTTTTCTTGGCATGGTTAATTATCTAGGCAAGTTCATTCCAGACTTGAGCCAACATTCAGCACCACTCAGAGAGCTGACACGCAAAGATGTATCCTGGTCTTGGTTAGAACAGCACCAAAGAGCATTTGATGTCCTGAAACACAGAATTGCTAGTCCACCAATTCTTGGATACTATGATGTTCACAAGCCAGTTACTCTTTCATGTTATGCTTCAAAATTTGGTCTAGGTGCAGTCATTCTACGCAAGGGTCATCCTGTTGCCTATGCATCGAAAACATCTATACAAACTGAAATGCAGTAAGCTCAGACAAAGAAAGAGCTTTTGGCAATTGTGTTTGCATGTTCAAAGTCCCATGACTATGTTTATGATAGACCTATCCAGATCGAAACAGACCACCAACCTCTAGTCATCATCTTAAGAAAGCCTATGCATACAGTTCCAGACAGATTGCAACACATGATGTTGAGATTGCAAAAGTATAATTTCACTTGTCTACGAGAAAGGCAAACTTCTTTATCTTGCTAATCCATTGTCCAGATTGCCCAGAAACACCACTTAACAGCATGAGAATGAGAACCTCGATTTTGAAGTCATGGAAGTGAGAACATTTTCTTCCACGTGTCTTGATGAGCTGAGAGATCACACAGCCACAGATTCAGTTTTAAAAAGGCTCAACCACTTTATCAATTAAGGCTGGATGTCAAAGTAGTCTAGTTTACCTCAAGAAGTTCCACCTTATTTTCCATACAGAGATGAGATTTTGTCTGATGAAGGTATCATTATGAGAGGTCCAAAAGTGATTGTTCCAAATTCTTTGCAACAAGAGTACATTACTATCTTGCATCGTGGTCACCCAGGAACCAACTCTACCAAAAGAAGGGGGCGAGATCTTGTATTTTGGCCTTCTATGTCACAAGATATTGAGAAAATACTTTTATCTTGTTCTGTGTGTAATAGTACCAGTAGTAAGCCACATCAACAGAAGGAGCCACTTCAACTAAACCAGATTCCTGAACTACCTTGATTGACCGTAGCTACTGACATTTTCGAGTGGAATGGTCAACATTATTTGGTGTTAGTAGACTTAGTCCAATTGGTTTGAGATTGACTTACTTCCCAACCTCGCATCCAGTACTGTCATTACTAAGATGAAGCGTCAGTTTGCAGTCCATGGAAAGTCTGCACAAAGTTATTTCTAACAATGGCACACAGTTTACAAGCCAACAGTTAATTTTCCAAAGAATGGGACTTGTCACATCACGAGTAGCCCTGAGTATCTGCAGTCAAATGGTTTGGCAGAACATGCAGTTCAAAGTGCAAAACAGTTACTAGTGAAGTCAAAACGAGACAATAGTGATGTTTTCCTGAATCTCTTGAATCTCAGAAACATTCCTTGTGATAAACATCTTGGTTCCCCTGCTCAGAGACTTCTGTCGAGACAAACTAGAACCACATTACCAATCAGTAGTCAATCATTGGTTCCATGTGTCAAGAACAGGTCAGTGAAAACCAATCTGTTGAAGAAGCATTTAACCCACAAGACCAGCTACGATAAGACCAGCAAACCTCTCAATGCATTACAAGAACGACAACTGGTAAGGATGCAGACATTCAAAGGTTATGATCGGACTGCAGTCATGAAGAATATTTGCCCACAGCAGAGACTGTACATTGTGGAATCACAAGGAGCAGAGCTTAGGCAGAATCGGAGACATTTGATCCCAGCATCCGAGCCTACACCACAGCACATAGCATGTGAGAAAGACTATCTCAGAGTGTGTTGTCCAGTGTTCCAGTTCTAGAGGAAGTTCCAGAGAATATTCCTATTCCTGTAATGAATGCATAAGTTCCTGATGACAGTTGTTCACCAAAGACTGTCCCTATTGCTAAATTCAGTTCAGATTATGTTACTGGATCAGGTTGAATCTCCAGACCATGTAATAGATACACAGCAACTTGGACATAAACATTGTGTGTTTCTAATGTGTATAATAATGCATGTCTAACTACAATGTTTTTTACTGAGGGCAATCTTTTTAAGAGGGAGGATGTAGATCAATGTGTGAGTATGTACTTTTAAGAAGCTATCCAAAGTGTTTGTAGAAGTGTATAAATACTGAGCATGTGCGAACCTGACTGCCATTTTGTAGTAAGCTGTTGAGATGTAAGCATGTATATATATATGTATGTATGTATGTATGTATGTATGTATGTATGTATGCATGCATGCAAGATCTGTCTGTTAATCAGTTCTTTTATATTTTTATGATGCTGCTATCCATCCTGATGTGTTTCAATGTATTAAAGCATCTAAACAAAATAACCTACCTGCTTGTCATCTATGTTAGAGAGGGATGAGCGACACCACTTTTGAGTCATCTTATTTTGTTTCTCGATTTAAAGAAATGCAGGAATGTCTAAATGTATCCAAGATTTCACCAATATCTGTAGATTATTTGTATTGTTTCTTATTTCTAGAATATGTTTACTTCTAGACTGTGTTTTGACTCTTTTTAGACAAGTTGCATTAATTCTGTTTTGTTTGATAAAATTTCAGAATTTTTTAAAACTATTTTCACTCAAGTTTTTATCACTTTAGATATATTTACATATTTAGAGTTTACTTTGAATATTTAATATCTTGTTATTCCATTTCTTCATTTTTTTTTCTTACACCAAGCTGAGTATTTACCATAAAATGTAAGCTTTAAAGGAATCCAGTATCATAATTGTATTAATTTCTTCCAAGTCTTTAGTTTGCATAACAAGATCCATTTCTGAGAGTAAACATGGTTTACTTTCTTTTAATGTAGTAATATATACAGGGATTCAATGTATTTATTTACTTAACATTTGTTTACTGGGAAAGTACGACTGGGTCACAGCCCATTTTCAGCAGAGGCCCAGGGAGAAATGCTCCAGAGTTCAATTGTAAATTTTTTAGGTTTAAAATACAGCTAAAAAAAGTGCATCTTTATCCAAGATAGGACAGGGGGTTATACTTCTCATATTTTTGAGACAATATCATGTGAGATTAAGATACTATCAGTTCTGGTATGTGTACCATAATTAAATGTACAGTGTGTAAATACTAGAGATTTATTTCTCACAGAAAATGTATCTTTTAAATTGAGGGAATATATCCATTTTTTAATGCTTCAGCTGTGGAGGTTAAACTTAAATTTCTAGTAGTAGTAGTAGAATGTTGGTGTTATTTAACAATTACAATCACCACCTATTACATTTCCTTTAGCATTGTTAAGGATAACATACAAGTTTTTTGCTGACTTTACCCCCATTCCAGGAAATCAATATACATTCACCAAGGTCTATAGCTTATTATTATTATTATATTTTACTATAATGAACAATCCTTCTTGGTCTTCAAAGTAATATATTATTTTTCCACAAAATCAGAACTCCTCTCTTTTTACTTTTGAGGTTTGATTGGGTTAATTTTGTATATTTATTTGGTTTCCATTTATCTTTATCTGAACACTTAACATGCATTTCTTGTAAAAATATAATTTGTACCTTACCGGTATTGAGATATTTCAGCAAATTTGCTTGTAAAAATATAATTTGTACCTTACCGGTATTGAGATATTTCAGCAAATTTGCTCTTTTCTTGGGATTGTTTAATCCACTAATATTCAATGATAACAAGGTTAATTCCATGGCAAAAGGATAAAACAGTTTATAACGAAAATAAATGTTATATGTATATAAACCAGTATGTAGTTTAATAAGTTACATTCTACAGTTAGTTCACAGTGTAATTTCTTTCAGGCATGTCAGAATTACTGTAACAAAGATGGTAACTGAATATGAATAAGTTAACTATATACATGGAATATCTGAATTCCTAGTCTAGAAGCTAAACAAATCTTATTAGACTAACTTTCTATCCCAAACTATGCCTAAACTACAAGAGGCAGGTTAACTTGTATAACAAAGCTTTATGGTAAGTGACAAAGAAAAATATTTTTCTTTCTCCTTTTCCTATCTTCATTTCCCCCTTTTCTTTTCTCTTCCTCTTCTTTAAATTTTCCCTTTCCCCTATTCCCTCCTCTCTTCTTTCATTTCACTTTCCTCTTTTTTACTTTCCTTTTTCTCTTTTCCCTTTTCCTTTGAACCTTTGCTATTAATCATAATACCAGTGAAATGAATAAGGAGAGATTTTGTCATTAATTTCTGATTTTCTTAAGTAACTAATCACTTACTGTTTTATCTGAACTTGCATCAATCTAATCGAATTTTAAATACTATTAGACACAGTAGTTGAATAGAATAATAAATAAATATGGGATGAAGAATGGGAGAAAGACCAGATTAAGTCAATATTAATAAATATTTGAAGTCTTAATTAATGTAATATTACTTTAAGAGGATAATTACTGCTTATAATTTATGTTGTATTATTTACATGCTTTAGTTTTCCATCCAGATAGAATAATCTAGAAATGCTTACCAATGGTGAGTATATTAACTATTCAGCTTGTATCTGAATAAATGTTTTTATGCACTAAATTATCTTGTGGTTTTCTTATTCCTTTTCTTTTTTCTTCTCTCACTCTTCTGTCCCTATATTTTTCTCTCCTTGAGTTATATTTGACACTTACATCAGTAGTTTGTCTATTTGATTTATCTACATATTTCCATACTAGAGATGAATCTGAAAAAAGAAAAACAGTAGTTCATCAACAGATGTATATACAAGAAACATGTACCATGTCACCTCTTAGAAGTGTTTGTTTTCTCTATCTTTTCTTGAACTATGCATGTATGTGTGCTCAGTTTAAGGCTTATCATATATTATACAATAAAGAAAAAAAAAAAATATATATATATATATATATCCTTATGCAACATCATTTTGGAGTATTAAACAGAATTTGTCACAGAATTTGTCATAAGTCTTCATTTCTTTTATCTGCGTTTTAATTTTGACAAATAAATTAACATGTAGTAAGTGATATTTGTTTACCAGTACCTGATGACAAGTTTGTCAAGTTGACCATTTCACCTAGTAAGTCAGCATTTAATGAAAAAGTGCGTTTTACATGGCTCAAGATTCCTAATGCATGTGGTATCAACTGGATTTTATCATAGACTTTTACTACATTTCTAAGACAGAGCACTGAATGCTTCTTTGCCATGAAGCATGCATCTCCAGAACAGCATCCTGCAATTTAAAATAGTTTGGAGTGAAACTGGATCATTTCTATATATTATTCAATATGTACATTCTACAAAGAAACCATACGCATGGGCCAGATCACATAGCTTATCAAATCCAATCTGCATTCATCTTGGGGCAACAACAATCCCGTATCCATACATTTTAGTGTAAACATAATCATCTTCTCTCTGCTGTTCCCATTAGGGGTCGCCACAGTGGATCATCTGTTTCTATTTCTTCCTGTCCTCTGCATCATGCTCTTTCACACCAATCGCCTGCATGTCCTTTCTCACCACATCCATAAACCTTATCTTAGGCCTTCCTCTTTTCCTCTTACCTGGCAGCTCCATCCTTAGCATCCTTTTCCCAATATACCCAGCATCCCTCATCAGCACATGTCCAAACCAATGCAATCTTGCCTCTTTGTCTCCAAACTGTCCAACTTGAGCTGACTCTCTAATATACTGATTCCTAATCTTGTCCATCCTAGTCACACCCAGTGCAAATCTTAACATCTTAACTCTGTCACATCCAGCTCTGACTCCTGCATTTTTAGTGTAAACAACACCTTATAATTGGCATCTTCTGTTATAGTTTTATATTATATTTTAGTGTTAAACCAATTCTATTGTGAAGCAGTAGTAAATTCTTATAGGTTCCTTTTAAGGATGAGTAAAGCAGAAAGTAGAGGTGTGGGGACTATTTTTAAAACAGCATGAAGTATCCTTAGTTATACTAGTGCTCTTCTAGTCTGTAGTTTGAGATTTACTGCAGGACTGAGTTAAACCCAATTCTCTTTACAAGTATTTATTAGCAGAATGTATATATTCAAATATTTCATATGTAACAAAGTCATGTATACAATTGTTCGGTGAGGTTAGTTTGATTATTTGTAATAGTATATGCAGGGTAATCTTTTTTTTAAGGCTGTTTTATTTAAATAATGACTGTTCTTTGAAATGAATGCTTCTTATCCTTTTATTTTATGTGCATGAGTGCCAGCAATTCTAAGCACAGACATCACATCTATCTGTGCAATTTATAGCCAATGTGGGTGAAATGCCCGAGTGATGTTCATGTTAATTGCAGGCAGAAGTAAAAAGATAAGCCAGTCAGTTAATATAATGCTGAACATATGGATTATATCTTCATGTTCTAGGTAACGCTTGAACATTTATATATTTTTTCTTCCTTTTTCCCCCTCCCTTTTGCCTTCCTTTTCTCTCTCTTTAAACAGTACAAAATCTTCAAGCAATATTTCACGCATATCAGATTAAATAAATCTCATTTATCTCACTAGAAACAAAGCCCTATAAAAGTTACTACTTTTCTGCTTTATTTTCATAATATATTTGGGTATTACACTATTTACAGTATGCAGGAGTGGCAAACTACCATCATTTCCTCATCAGGATGAACAAAGCAGAAAGTACGAAGGAATAGGTGTGGAATTATCTTT
Organism: Protopterus annectens; assembly: GCF_019279795.1. Taxonomy (NCBI): domain Eukaryota; kingdom Metazoa; phylum Chordata; order Ceratodontiformes; family Protopteridae; genus Protopterus; species Protopterus annectens. Next base: position 807,299,207 of record NC_056748.1, on the reverse strand, counting down.
AAGGTATAGTTTGAAGCATTCTCTGCCATCCTAGAGCTCTTGTAGCAGTTAATACTTTGGTTTAGCTCAGGTTTCCATGGATTGCAAACACTTTTATAAGGATTTATTCTAAAAACTATATTCAAGGAAACCCCACAAGTAAAGGAAAAGGTATTACAGTCTATTTTGAATGGCAATTCTTGAAGTGTAGACATTACTCGTTCCAGGTCTTTCTTCAATGAAGAATCGGTGTGGAAGTACTTTGAATTACTTGTGCTTCTCAGACATCATGCAAGCCTCCAGGATTTTTGACAGGAGCATTTTGAGAAAAATCCATAAGCGTAATGATGGAAACCGAAGAAGTAACTAATGCAGTGAATTTCCTCCTAAAATGGTATTTTCTTGAAAAAAAAATTAAAAAAACTGCAGAGCTCTGAAAAGTTGCTGCTTTCACTTGGCCAGCTAGGCTTCAGCTGAACCCAATTTTTAACAAATACAGTACCAAGTTTAGAAACAAATCTCTTTGGTGGACCCCTATCCATTAATAAGCTGTATAAAAAAAATAAAAACATTGTGTTTAGTTTTTTGAGTCCAATCATAAAAGAAAGATCTTAAAGCAAAACCAAATTTTCCAAGGTTAAGTATGAAATAAAACTGTAACATCTGTCAAGGGCAACCACAAGTCTTTCTTTGATTATGTCAAGAAATTCAGAAATACCCAGCACCGCTCAACGGTCATACATAATGACACTACATAGTCTGCCCCTGGGGAAACAGATGGCTTTCTGGCAGATATTTAGTTCAAACATCTCTCCCATATATCTACCTTGCCTCCATCCCTTGGACGCGCCCCCCCAAAGAGTTCTTCCCTGTACAGATTTACCAGCAGCAAGCCCTTAATGCTCTCTTGGAGAGAGAAACAGTAACATGGGGACTGATATGCTACAGTGTTTCCTTGCCAGAATAAAGTACTGTCTCAGTGACTTGTTAGTCTGTCATCTAGCTTTGTGACCGAGGCATGAAAAAACAGCTGTGGTCATCCCTCTACTCACAAGGGAGGTCCTATCCTCAGCCTGGGTAACTACAGATAGATTTGTCTCACAAGCCTCATCTATAAAACATTATTATTAGCCTCATGAACACAGACATTGAGAACCTGTAGTTACCTTGACCCAAATCCATTTGGGTTTGTGAAGAGTACGCCTTGCGAGTTTAATCTGGATGACTTTTTCAAAAAAGTTCAATGAGGCCTTGAATAAATGCATATCAATCTACAAAGCATACCTTGACCTTGCTAATGCCTTGGATGGCATTCCATAGTCAGGCATCAAAAGCAAGTTAAACAGACTGAATGTAAACCTCTACATTACCCAGCAAATATCAAACTGGCTCGCAGATAGGGCCCAACAAGTTTGATTCTCAGGCTGCTCCTAATTTTGAAATATTTCTTCTGCATCAAAGTTGATGTCTAGGCTACTGGCTGACCAAGCCTGCAGACAATTGTAAAATTGAAAACATTACAGACTCCCTGTAGGTCTCCCAAGTTCATACGGTAGAATCATCATGTACGAATGAATTGTGTTTAAACTATGGCCTTAAGCCAAATACCACAATTTACACTACAGTATTCTTTGGAAGACAGGGGCATCTATGCTGTTACCACATAAACGGTACCCCACTATAACAAACTGATAGTGCTGTCAGAGATCTGGTCATATATGTAGGGAATGAGATCTCTATCGATCACATAGTATCCACAACAGTTACTTCTGTCTTATTTAGCTGATCAACAAGCGCATATCTTCTATGTCTAAAGATGCTATCATTCTGCAGCACTGTCCCTCGTTGGTCCCATTAGATCCTAACAATTTCTTACTAAGCAGATACAAAGCCCAGACTCCATTACTTTTGCAGTGATTGGGGATATCTGGTTGAGAGCTTAATTTATACATCTTTAACAGAGACCTGCAATTTGGTCAGATTATTCTGTCAACTGAAGTGGAAGTACTATCAGTAGCACTATGCTGTAAATCAATAAACTTCATAAATTCATGATCAGAAATGCAAATGCTGCACTGGGGGTACAAGTGTAGTGTGTGACACACTCCCTTATACGTCTGCTGCATTAGAAACTGTATGACTAGAAACTCGTACATTGAAGTAGTAAAGACAGGGTTCCACAATGATACTTGAGTCACAAACCCTCAAAACACATCTAACAAGCCCTACTGCAACAACTAACCCTCTGAATATGGTAATTCTGCACATATCAGTATTTAAGTCCTTGTATTTTGTGTAAACATGCAACACTTGCTAACAGAAAGGCAGGGAAATGAGAAGGATGATGGAAGACAGTTTCCCCTCTTCCATAAACCCTCCACTAACCTTACTATTTTCACTCCAAAGGTGACGCAAATTGAGAGAAAGAGACATTAGTTAAAAAATAAAACACATCCAGTACTTTCTTGCAGAAAGAGCAGATACTAAAATAAACATGCCCACTGTTTCTCAGAGTCTTCACAGAGTCAAGAGTACAGTAAACCATAGAGTTATGATCAATCACATATTGCTACATGTAACCCATGCAAAGAACAGTAGCAGGGACCAAAGGCTTCGACTCCTATGGAACTATGGCACTAGTGCTGAGGACTTCTTATAATGGGCAAAAAGAAAGACAGCTGCAAGTTACATCCCTCCCCCAGAATTTGGCTCACAGTAACATCAGTATAATTATTCCTAACTATTTTTGGTTTGGTTTAATTTCTAATGATTGCTATAGCGCTTTCATTATGCAGTCTCTGAAATGGAATAAATATATGTAGAAGTCTATCTACTACCATAACACAATGCAACTAGACTACTGTGGATGCTCCAAGAATTATGAAAATGCAAACCGTGATTAAACAAAGAAATGCAAACATGTTTGCATGATAATGCAAAAACAGAAGACGTTCTTTTTTCCGCTAAAAAAACAGAGGAAGGAAAATAATCTACGCAACCTGAGCACTACTTATAAAGTTACATTCTTTAAAATGCCAAAAGAACAGCTTAATATTTGAAGTAATAAGCTGAGAAGCGACATTTCAATTAATAGAATTTAATGGGTTTCATTTCCATGACCTGCATTTGCAAACTGTCAACTTCTGAACTAGGTAATGAAGTTAGAATAGTAGGGGAATTGGATACAAAACTAAGGATGCCACCTCAGCATTTAATTGTACGGAGTCAGATTAAAAGGTAACACAATGAACCACCACACTCCCTGCTCCTGTCTTATTAACTACTTTCTACTTAATTCTGAAAACAGGTACAGCAACGGGTGTTTACACATGCTCATACCTAATTCATGAAGACAATAAAGAACTTGGAAGAACATGCCAGGTGGTCAAGATTGTACTTATTAACATCTCAGTACATGTCCAAAACCTTATTCATTTTTTATTTTTCTTACTTATTTTCAATCTAGTTATGCAGCATTCCACTAAAAACACAAATACTAAATGATTTTCACCTTATAGCTAGACTGTCACCACAGACAGCAAATGTGACATTTGTTTAAGTCTCTACACAGGATGGCATTGCTATAATATATTACAACCTACTGCTAGATAACTTCACCCATATTGGAATTCTACTCCTTCCTTGGAATGAGTTTAGAACCTCCAGCCTTCTGTTTTAGAGCCTCCAGATATCAGTGATCAAATGAATGACAGACAGAACTGATATGAAGAATATATGCAAGTCATTTCATTTCACAAATTACATTTCTACAGTGTCTGAATACTGCAGTTCACCAATAAAAAATAATTTTCATTTCCCCAGTCTGCCTGTTAATTAGGCTAACTGACTACACCCACCAAAGTCCTGCTGTTGCATCTAAAGACAACCGAATGAAAACCAATGCAATGGCTCACAACACACTAAAGCCACAATATCAAAACTGACTGATTATACAAAACGCTACAATGTAGCAGGTTTGCAGGGATTCCCCTCAATCTATAAATCAAACATGTACTGAAGTATTAACATTATTTCAATTCTATAACTATCCATCCTGTTATGAATGTGATTCTAGTTCTTGTCTGCTACGTTTTGCTATACTCTGCTTTCCTGAGTGGCCCTAGATCTATTCAGAAGTGACAGAGTTAAATGTATTGACCAGTCAGCAAAAAGTAGAAATTCAGAATAAAGTTTAAGATTGGTACCGCTTAGTACAAAACTAAGTGAGCACAATCTCTGCAGCAACATGCTTTTTTTCAAATACCAAGGACCCTTACCTACAGTACCCTTACCCACACCACCACTGCAAAGTTATTTGCATTTGTTATTTCTGAAAAATAAATGGCAAAACTTTTTTAAATAATGTGCCGTGTTAAAATAGATAAATGTCAGGTACTAACATAACAGACAATGACCTTTGAATGTCAAATAAGACTAGCACTGTCCTAGCCCTAAAGTTTAACAGGATCATAAATACAGTACTGGTTCAGTGAATTTCTATCCTTAGTCCCCCTTAATCTCCCATACACCTGAGGAATTACAAGTATAATAATGATCTTTAGTCAATGTCAGACAAAAAAAAAGAAAAAAGCAAGGTTAGGTAAACTTCAAACCCAGTTATCTGATAATTAATTAACGTGAACAAACAGTTCTAACTAAAAGTAGACACAAGGTCACAGAACAGATGGCTTTCTGAATTTTAAAAACACCATGTTCCTGTAGTAGCAGTAACAGAGGTTCTTCAAGGTTTATGCTAGTATTTGCAGTTTTTCAAGTTGTGCCAAATAACTTCAGGCATTCTTAAAGTTTGTCAGTACTGATACTTAAACTCTAATGAGATTCATAGTTTCAGTGTCTCACAAATTATGAAAATCCATATTGTTTTAGTAATTGGAGTAATATTTTATGTATAATGTCTGTCGATACACTGAAAAGTCTGCAGCTGTTTGGAACAAAAAGGTGATCTGGTGGTTACAACACAGAAGTAGGGCTCTGAGCTGCTAACAAGCTGCATCCTGTAGTCAAGAGTACAATGTCAGATTCCTTCCACCTTAGTTTTCCCTACAGTATGACAACCAGATGGCTCCTGAAAATGGACAATTATGTTCACAGCTTACCTTGTTACGAAATTTATTATTTTATTTATTTATTTGCAATTTGATTACCTGGGAGGTCCACTGGGCCGAATTGACCCATTTTCAGTGGAGGCTGTCGGAGAAAAGCTCCAAGATGCATTATACAATTTAGATACAAATGATAGTTAATATTAAAGATTTTATGTAGAATAGTTACTCATAAATGCATTCAATATCATGCACAGCTAACAAATTCATTAAGCTTGAAGGTAGGGATCACACAGTTTCATTTGAGGAAAACAGATATGGGTTAGGTGTGAAAACAGTTTACATACAAACCTTTTAAGAAAATGTAAATATGCTTCACATACACACATCAACAGTAGAATGCTATTTACAATATTTACAAGGTTGGGCTGTGTGAGGGTAGCTGTAGGAGGTGAGAGCTTAGAGAGAAGCTACAAAAATTCTTGAGAGCTTAGATAGGCTCATAGGAAGATCACTATGAGAGTTGTAGAGCTTGGGAACCAGAGCAAGAACCACCTTGGATTAGGTTGGGTGGAGGCAGGTACATTTCCATTTAGTGGACAGGTGTTTGGTATTTGAATAGTTGGGTTTTGAAGTTTTCTGGGTTTGGTATGGTTCTTTGTGTAGAGGGAAGAGATTTTTATTTTTTGCCTAGTGAGAAAGATAGGAGAAGTTGGCCAGCAGGACGTTTAGGTTTATGGATAGTAATTAAGTTCTGATTTTCAGATCTGAGAGCTCTGCTGAGTGTATAAGGGGGAAGGATATTAGAGTGGGACATTTTGTTGGGTGAAATATGAGTCTATGTGCAATAGTGAGTTGGAGATAGTCTAGGTAGTTGGGAGTTCAAACCAATTCAGGGATTGTAGGGTTAGGCAGTGATTGGGTGGTATAAATTTAGAGATTTTGTTGTAGCAGTTTTCTAGTTTAGAGGTGATAGAGGAGGACAGGTTGGTTAGGAGAGGGGCTCCGTATAATAAGGAAGGAAGATGATAAGTTGAGGCCAGAGTTTGCCTGGTAGAGTTGGAGAGAGAGAGTGATTATTCCTATACAGCATACCTAGCTTTTGGTGGGTTTTCTTAATATTTTGTTGAATATGAATATCAAACTTGAGGTGTTCATCTACAGTAATGCCAAGTAGTTTGGCAGAGGGGACTACTTCTATAGGTGAGCTAGTTTGACTATAGACTTTGAATTTGTTTTTATCGTACGAGAGGGTCTTTGTGGGAGGGAATAGTAGAATCTTTGATTTATTTGCATTGAGAGAGAGGTGGTTTTGGCGCATCCAGTTTTCAGTTGTTGAGAAGGCAGTTTGGGTTTTAGTCAGCAATTCAGAGAGGTTTGAGGCAGAACAGACTAAGGTTGAATCATCAGCATACTGAATGATTTTAGCATCAGGAACAGCAGTGTGAAAGTTATTGATGAAGATGTTAAAAAGCATTGGCCTAAGGATGGATCCCTGTGGTATGCTAGTTGGGGTATGTAGGAAGGAAGAGATGGAGTTCTTCCATTTGCCTGCCTGTGATCTGTTTGATAGATAGCTGGAGAACCGGGATAAAACATTATGTGAGAGATTAAGGTTTGAGAGATGACAGAGAATGTGCTTGTGGGAAGAGTATCAAAGGCTTTAGACAGATCTAGTACAACAGTAGAAACTAAGTGACCTGAATCTTGGGCTTGACTGACAGCTTCTAGGAAAGAGAGTAGAGCAGTTATTGTGCTATGGCCTGGATGGAAGCCATGCTGGGTAGGAGTGAGAAGATGGTTCTGGGTCAGGAAAGGCATAAGTTGGAGGAGGATGCATTTTTCTAGGATTTTGGAGATTGATGAGAGCAAAGCAATGGGGCGAAAGTTTGAGATGCTGGTATTTTTGCCTCCTTTATGAAGAGGAAGAATATAAGCTGAGCACCAGAGTTTGGGGACGTATGATTCTTTTATGGATCTGTTGATAATGATGCTGATTGAGAGTGCAATGCCATCAGCAGCACATTTTAGGAAGGAAGAGGGAATATTGTCGGGAGCGTTAGAGCAAGGTTTAAGTTTGGGCAAAAGTTTTTTTATAAAGTTAGTGGAGATGGGTTTCAGTTCAAGCAGATGAGGTGAGTTAGAAGGGGGAGAGTGTAGAGCAGTTGGGTTATTATTGGGAAATGTCTTTGTGAGGGTAGTTATAGTGTCTATGAAAAATGAGTTAAATTCAGAGCCTAGTTCGAGATCAGGTTTACTTGGGTCAGGACAGGGATTATTCTTGGAGCCTGGATTGAGGAGTGAGTTTACAGAGTTCCAGAATTTTTGGGAGTTTTTACTGTTATTGGACTGAAGCTTGATATAGTAGGATTTTTTTGTCTTTGGTGAGTAGTCGTTTTGCACAGTTGCAGAACTGTTTATATTTGAGTAAGGTATTGGCCAGTTTATTGTTTTGGTAAAGCTTCCATAGTTTGTCACTGTGGTGCATAATCTGTTTTGTCTCTTTGGATAGCCAAGGAGCAGTTTTAGTTTTTATCCTTTTGTTTCTTAGTGGGGCTAGTGAGTTTAAAATATCAAGGAAGACAGAGTTGAAGTATTCTATAGCCTTGTCAACAGGAAGGATGTTTAGAATTTGCTAGTTCATTTGTTTGAAAGTATTTGAGAAAGTAGTTGGGTTGAAGCTACTGAGGTCATGAGTTTGAATGTATGGATGTTGGGCTGGGGAGAAACTAGTTTAGTGAGGCATGAAGGCTGGGAGGTGGTTGCTAAAGGTATCAGGAATTGTGCCAGAATGGGTTATTTTATTTGGATCTGAGACTAGGATCCAATCTATAGTGGATCCGGGAGGGTTTATTTGGTTAGGTCGAGTGATGGAGAGGATTATTTGAGTGAAGTTATAGAGGTTAATGGATAGGGAGGGAGAGGGGCAATTGATTTTATTCCAGTCAATATTCACAACACCAAGGATACAAGTTTCTTAGTTAATTTCAGTAGAGGCCCATAGGAGAATATTTTCGAGTGTAGAGATATTGTTACCAGGTGAGATATATAGGACAATGATGCAGATAATTTTATGTTTATTTAGTTTTAGAATTCCAGCAGTTAGTTCAGTGTTCTGGAATTGAGGAATTGGAATTTGGAGGGGAATTAAGGTAAGAAGGTTGGAGTAGACTAAGGCGGTGCCACAACCTTTTTTATTTAGTCGGCCATTTCTGAGACAATAAAATCTTGGGGCAGAATCTCAGAGTTGAAGATAAAGGGGTTGATGCAGGTTTCAGAGATGGCTAAGATATCTGGTTGGTTACGGCTAGACCAAGTTTGAAATTGGTGTACTTTGCTGTTTATACTTTGTGCATTAATTGTAAAAATCTTTAGGGTGTTCAGATAGGAGGAAGAGGGCAAGGGATAAGTGTCGTTAATAAAGGATGTCGGACCAGGGTTAGGATGGATATCACCAGCTTGGACTAGCTTGTTGAAGGAGATATCCTTTAGCCATATTGGTCTGCCAGGCATGAATTTTGGTAGATTGTAGATTGGAGCAGGTGACAGTATCTTGAGTTTGGGGTGTAATAGGTGCAGAGCGTTGGGCTGAATGAGAGAAGAGGAGATAGAGTGGAAATGGGGGTAAGAATGAGGGGGAAGGTGGGTTTGTATGGTAGTTGTCTTTGTAAGCGGTACTGGACAAGCAAAGGTGAAATATGAGGTAGCATAGTATAAGGGAAGGAGGAACAGAAAGAGGAGGCTGGGGGACTGGAGGGTGTGATAACTTGAGGAGAGCATGTTGGAGCAAACAGAGTGGTATGAGTGGTTAGGAAAATAGAGAAGGCTATGAAGAAGAAAGGGTTTAAAAACTGATGGAGGTATTCTAGAGATTTAAGGAAAGAGGAGGGGACTATAATTATTGAGTGGAGTACAGATTACAGGGTTTAAGAAGGATGGCTATAGGTGGGAGGAGTAATGAGGGGGGAGCTGGTATTGGGTAGTTAGGCTGAGAGGGTGGGGTAAGATAGAAATAAAGCTAGTAGTACTGGGGCGGGTGGGAAATGGGGGCAGGATAGGGGAGGAGTGAGCCCGTAGGGTGAACAGAGTGGGGAAAGAACACAAGCGGTGAGTATGGCAGAAAAAATATCAGCAAAGAGCAGTTCAAGGGCTGTAGTTGGAAAGTATGAGCTAAATATTTCCAGCCAGAAAAAAAGGCTGCCTTTACAGAGGGTGGTTTAGCAAGGGGGGGATATTTACAGTCTTAAGGATACTAACTCATAACCAACTGTTTGTGAAAAAATAAAACTTGTTGGGATTATAAAGAATATCTAGGATTTATACTGGTAGATGCTGCCACCTAAAAGTAGAAGGCAATAGCAAACAGCAGGGATAGTTGGACCAGTCTTAGGTTTAAATATATTTTAGGGTAGTGATAACAGGAGGGGGAGAGGGCAAACGGTCTGTGGCAGGCTGCTAGAACGCGCACACGGGAGGGCAGATTACCTCTATGGATAGTACATCAAGTCTACATTTAATTAGTGTTAAGCAACATACATTTACACAATCTTGTTGGGGGGGGGGTCTTCTCAGTAGTATCTTTCTAAGTACCAGGCAAGCTGGCCAATTCAGGGTGTCTTCAGGCGATGGCCGGAGGTATTCCTTTTGCATTTAAAGCAAGGAGGGAGCACCTGGGATGGATTACTGTAGATGACAGGGAGACAACACTGAGTTAGTTAATACAGCAGATGTAGAGGGGAAGGTAGAAGGTAAGAGATGTTTAGAGAAGAAATGAGGGTGTAACAAAGCACAGTAGTAGAGAGAGGCTACGGATAGATGAGGCTCGAGCAAGTATGTAGAGGAAGATTAGGTTTAGGGGATTAACAATGGAAAGCAGCAGACATTATGCTATGAACAATACAATTTAGGCAATATAGGCTCCATTAAATAGAACAAAACATTCATTCAACAGTTCAGCATGCAATCAGTGACCCTAATATTTTTGAGAGGACAGGGTTATACAGCAGTAGAGCCAAATATAAGCAGCAGAAGGCAAGGGGTAAATGATAAAGTAATACTATAAAAATCTCTAAACAGTGCAATATATAGTGCTCAATAGACAAACACAGTAAACTATCATATATTCATGCTGTGCAATAACTTGCACTGAACAGTTTTCAAAACAGTTTTCACAACAATATAAAAGCCATGTGGTGCCCTTATAGAGACGGAAAAGAAAAAGAGCTGCTAAGCCAGTAATTAAGTTAAAGGCTCTAGTAGGACCATTGATCCACCTTGAAAGAGAAATAAAGGCCTTAAACGATATATGTTCATTGGCATCCTTTTAATAGACATCTGGAGAGCAGACTAGGCCAGCAAAGTGCAACAGTCCAGCCCTGTATACTCAGACTAAAGTAAAGCAGCTGGCGACAACATAAAGAGAGACCCACTCGTCCCAAAAAGCAGCTTGCAGCTGCTAAGCCGATAATTAACCTAAGCAAAGGGCAAATGACACAGTACAAAGCAAGCAGTCAAACAGTACAGTATATCGGGCAAAATGGTCCGCAAAACCATGTAGAAGCTGTGCGGAGCCCTTATAGTTACAAATGGAAAGAAAAATGGCTGCTAAACCTGATTTTAAGTGGAAGACTTGAAGGGGGATTGTTATTCCACCTTAAGAGGCTATCCGGCATTCAGCGATGCACTTTGGTTGGCATCCTTTTAACAGGACATCATTACACCAGGTTTCTGGTCGTGACAAGCCAGCAGTATTCAATCAAGCCCCTTGTACCCATATAAAATTAATGCAGCAATAGTCAGTGTAGAAAAGAGCCCCACTCATCCCAAAAGCAGCTTGTAGAGGTCAAAAACACATGTAGGTCACAGATAAATGAAGCCGTCAGCACAAGGCCAACAATAACCATACAACACAGTTACAAACATTGCACTGGAGTGATAGCCATCAGCACAAGGCCATCTATAACCCTAAAACATAGTTACAAGTAAAAACATGGAGTTTAGCACAATAGTTGCTTAGAGGCTTGCAAATGATAGACAGATATGCTGAAAAGACCTACTGGGAGGTGAAAACAAGCAGCCTAAACCGCAGGAACAGCACAGAGGAGTTGTGGATGCTCAGGACAGGATTTAAAAATGGCACCACAGTCTGTGGGAGATTTAAGTAAACTCCAGGAGGAAACTAGCTATGGGGGGGGGATAGGTGGAGGAAAGGTGGTTGGACTAGAGGGGTAGAAGTTAGGAGGAACTAAAGGGGTGGAAAGTTGGTAGGAAGAACAGTTCCATGAGGGGGGAGGGCTTAATAGAGGTGAGTATGGCAGAAAAAGTATCCGCAAAGAGCAGTTTAAAGGCTGCAGTTGGAAGGTATGAGCTAAATATTTCCAACCAGAAAAAAGAAGGCTGCCTTTACAGAGGGTGGTTTAGCAGGGGGGAGAACATATTTACAGTCTAAGGATATTAGCTCATAACCAAACTGTTTGTGAAAAAATAAAACTTGTTGGGATTATAAATAATATCTAGGATTTATATAGGTTTATAGGTAGGTACTAGGCTATTGGCCCAAGGGCCTACGTAAGCCTAGCCAACATGGTTCCCTGGCTTACGCCAACCAAGAAAGTTATTTTCCTGTGCCACTGTTGAGCAGAGACACAGAAGAGATCCCTGGGGTGTATTTCCTATTTCCATTCCACTCATCAAGGTTTTTCTTGAAGAGTGCTAATGAAGAACTTTGTTTGACATAGATGGGTAGCCTGTTCCACAGTATGGGAAGTCTCTGGGACAGGAATCTATCCCTCCAGCATGTCCTGTTTATTGTTCATAGGTTCATACTAGGCTATAGTACAGTTTTGTACCTACCATAAATGTAGATGTTCGAGTGTACACCCTACTGCAGTCATCACACTTGGGTTATCCTGTCGTCAGGCTGTCCCGCAGTCAGCTGGAATTCCAAAGTCTTGGTCCGGCGTCGGTTGCTGTCGCTTCTTCCCTGACGTCAGTGTGTCAGGGGTATAAATAATGCAACCGATGCCATTTTCTTCAGTTTTTCTTGCCCCAGATGTCAGGTGCCCCCAACAAGGTGGTCAGTAATTAGTACCAAATTGAGTAAACTTGCACAAACACAAAATTCCTTCAGCTATAAGCAAATACATCAGGAAGGTATTGAAGAGATTTAGCCAGTAGGTCAGAGGGGAAGGAGGGAGGGTAACCTGGACTGCAGCAGGGTGTACACTCAAACATCTACATTTATGGTAGGTACAAAACTGTACTATGTTCATCGTGTTACCCTGCTGCAGTCATCACACTTTGGTTGAATCCCAAAGCTAAGGATGGGTGGAGGTATCATAGAGGGTTAGAGGAGGCTAGAAGGCCCTGCAGAACTGCAGTGGCGAAGCCTGCCCTGGTCTTAGAGTAAAGTGGTAAGTGGTAGTGTTTGGTAAAGGTGTGTACTGAACCCCAAGTTGCAGCTTCCAAAATCTCTTTGGTTGGAACCCCCCTGAGAAAGGCTGTAGAAGTAGCTGCTGCCCTGGTAGAGTGGGGCCTAATGGTAGCAGGAACTGGTTTTCCATGATGGGTGTAGCAAAAACGTATGCAATGACCTATCCATTTGGAAATGGTTTGCTTTGATATAGCCTTCCCTTGAGAAGCTGTAGCATAGGATACAAAGAGCTGGTCAGATTTTCTGAAAGCCTTAGTTTTGTCCAAGTAGTAACGAAGTTGCCTGTGAATGTCCAAGGAATGCAGGAGTCTCTCACCTTTGTTCTTTGGATTTGGGAAGAAGGTGGGTAAGTGGATGGTTTGATTTAAAGCCACACTGGAAACCACCTTGTGGCATAAAGGAAGGATTAGTTCATAGAGAAACCCTGTCTTGATGAAAAATGAGGAAAGGTTCCACTGCCATTAGTGCCTGTATCTCTGAGACTCTTCTAGCTGAAGTTATTGCTAGCAGCAGGGCAGTCTTCCATGATAGGAACTGAAGATCTGCAGAGAAAGCTGGTTCAAAGGGAGGTAGCGTTAGTTTTTCCAGAACAAAATTAGGTCCCATGTTGGTGTAGGTGCTCTCCTGGGGGTCTAATGTTTTTTGCCCCTCTGAGGAACTGCCTTAGAAGTGGATGCGAAAATAAGGGTGGATCCGTGTTGTAGAGGGCCGAAATAGCTGAAGCATGGATTTTAATGGAAGAGAAAGAAAGTCCTTTGTGCAACATCTCAGTTAAACACTGTAGAATGTGAGGCATGTGAGGCTGAATTGTGTCTTGGCCTTTAGATTGGTTCCAGGCACAAAACCTTTTCCATTTGTCCGAATAAGCCTTCCTGGTGTTTGGCCTCCTAGCTTCCAGAATAACATCCATAACTGCTTGGGAAAGAGGAGCTGGCTGGATGCTTAGTTGATTTGCCATGCAGCCAGATTTAAGGTTTTGAGCTGGCTGTGAAGAATCTGATTGTTTTGTTGTGTGAGTAAATAGGAAATTTGTGGTAATATCCATAGTGGGCAGTGGGCCATATTCCTCAATAGCGGGTACCAGTGCTGGCGTGGCCAGTCTGGGGCTATGATAATCAGTCGAGGTCTCTCCTTTTTGACTTTCAGAAGTACCTTTGTGAGGAGAGGCAATGGAGGGAAGGCATATACTGTCAGTTTTTTCCAACTGAAAGAGAGTGCGTCCACTTTCCACGCTTGATGGTGAAGCGCCCTTGTACACAATTTTGTTAGTTGATAGTTTTGAGGGCTGGCAAACAGGTCTATGTCTGGAAGGCCCCATTTTTGAGTTATCATTGTAAATACTTGTGGATCTAGTTTCCACTCGTGGGGATCCATGATGTTTCTGCCGAGGTCGTCTGCCAATGTATTCTTCTGTCCTGGCAGGAATTGAGCTTGTAACTGAACTTGGTAAGCCAGAGCTGTGTTCCATAAGGTCATTGCTTGCCTGCACAGAGGGTAGGAGTGGGTACCCCCTTGTTTGTTTATGCACCACATTACTGTGGTGTTGTCCGTCTTTATTGTCAGTTGTCCTGGATGTAATAGATCCTTGAAGGCTGTCAGAGCTTTCTGTACAGCTAGCATCTCTTTTTGATTGATGTGCAGATTCCTTTGATCTGCAGTCCATACGCCCTGTCCTGCCATGTGAGCCCCCCAGGCGTAATCTGATGCATCTGTTGTGATAGTTTGCCTGGCTGGGGGCAAGGTGAAAGGCTGACCCTTGTTGAGGTGACATGCCTGTGACCACCATAGAAACTCCTGTTGTAGGCAGGGAAGGAGAGATATCATTGTGTCCAAGCTGTGGCTGTGTTGAGACCATACGCGTTTTAGGTACCACTGTAATTTCCTCATATGCAGCTTTGCAAATGGTATTAGTAGTATGCAAGATGCCATGAAGCCCAAGGCCTGCAGAATTTTTCTTGCAGTTAATTGGGACGTTGTTGCCATTGTTTTGAAATATTGAGTCAGTTGTAGTGGTTTGTCTGGCGTCAGATAAGCCTTCTGGGCCGTTGTATTCACCCAGGAATGTCATATTTTGTGAGGTACTACTTTTGACTTATTTTCATTTACTGTGTACCCCAGGCAATTTAGTAGATGTTTCACAAAAGCCAGATGATGTAATAGAATGTCCTTGCTTTCTGCTTGGATGAGGCAGTCGTCCAGGTATGGGTATATTTGAATTCCTCTTTGTCTGCAGTATGCAATTACTGGTGCCAGGCATTTTGTGAAGACTCTGGGCATAGTAGATAAGCCAAAGGGCAGTGCAGAGAATTGGTAATGGGTTGAACCTGCAATGAAACGGAGGTATCTTCTGCAACTTTGATAGGGACATGCAGGTATGCCTCCTTGAGGTCCAACGTTACTAGCCAGGCCTCCTTGCCCGACATGGGAAGAAGCTGCTGTAGTGTTAGCATCTTGAATTTGGGTACTTGCAAGTAGGTGCTTAGAATTGAAAGGTCCGGAATTGGTCTCCAGACATTGTCCTTTCTGGGCACTAGAAAAAGTCTTGAGTAAAATCCTTGACCTTGCTCTCGAGTAGGTACCAGTTGAATGGCTCATGTCCAGGAGAGCTGTAATTTGTTTTTCTGCCTCTGCCCATTGATTTTGTGGCAGGTTTGGCATTCCTCTTTTCATTGGCATGGTGTGAAAATGGAATTTGTATACTCGTAAAATTATGTCTAGGACCCATTTGTCCTTTGTGACAATGTGCCAGTTGTCTGAAAAAAGTGCGAGTTTTCCTCCCAAGGGGGCTGCCAAGAGAGTGTTGCTTGGCCAGATGAGGTGCAACTCATTGAGTTTGCCTTCTGGTAGATTGGGACCCGTCTTCTCCTCCCTTCTGTGTTGTAGTGCCCCATTGGCGAGGTTTGTACTGGGCTTGTGATTGTCCTCTGCCCCTTGGGCATCTGTATTTACCCCTCTGTGGTCTGTCTGTAGCTGGAAAAGGACCAACTTTCTGTTGGCCAGTTTCTGCTGAAGCGAGGTGGCTGTACCTGTAGGAAATCTTTGACTGTCTGCATAGATTTTGCCTTATCCTCCGCTTTAACTCCAAAATGAACATCCTGCTGTAAGGGAGCATCTAGAAGTTTTGCTTTAACATGATCAGGTAGAGTTTGTTCCTTTAACCAAGCATGCCTACGTATAACAGACCCAGTGACAACTGCTCTGCAGGAGGCCTCCAAAGAATCAAACCCGCATTGTAAGGTATGTTTGCCCACCTGTTCAGTGGCATGCAACAGATCCGGAGAGTGGTCATTTTTTGCTTTAACTGAGAGATTAGAAATTGCCGATACTTAAGCATGTGAAATTGGCAATTTAGTGCCCTCATAGCTAGTGTGGCTGAGGTGTAAACCTTTTTCCCCCACCTGTCTAGTGCTCTGGAATCCCTCTCAGAAGGTACAGGATTTTTAGCCATAGAAGCTTTAGCCCCCTTGGGACCCTGGGAGATTGCCTCTGGGTCAGCAACAGGGCTTTTGTAAAGAAATTTGTGGGAATCAGGCACTCTATAATATCTGTCAGACTTAGCCGGAGCAGGAGGAAAGAATCCAGTTTTAACCCTGATTCTCAAGTAAACTCATCCACAATGTCTAAAACTGGTGGGATGGCAAGTGGTCTGTGTTGGGGGAGTAAAAGAAACTCTGAGACTTTTCTTAGAGTCAGAGTAGCCCTGACCTTCCCAGTGAAAATGTTCACTCATAGTGTGTAAAGTTTCCCCAAAGGAGTATCCTTCAGGAGGAGAAGCTGAGGGAATGGAATCCTCAGCATCAGAATCTTCATAAGGGGAGAAAAAGTAATCTTGCTCCTCAGATGAGTCTGAAGAAATGGACACTTGTTCAGAGTATGCATAATCTTCCTCTTGTCTAGGCCTATTGTCAGGAGGGGGCTGGGAACCCCTTGATTAAAGTGATCAAATTTTCAGCCATTTTGACCATCTGTTTCTTAGGCATGGGGCCTCGAACAGGGGACTGAAGTGAGTCTTTTTAGATTTAATAGGAGTCTTCGTCTTAGAAAATGATTTAATGGTGAGCGTCATCGGTCTGAAAATGCCTTCAGAAACCGATGGCATTTCTGCAGCACCGACATCTTTTTCAACAATGTCGTCGGTAGGGCCTGCACTAAATGGCTGCGTCGGCCTGGTACATTCCGTCAAAAATTCTGAAGCGGTCTCGGGTTCCAGATCTGCGGTAGTCAGGGGCTGCATCGGAGCCTCACTGGAGGACCGGAGAACCGGAGACCGGGCCAGTGGAGGCCTCGAAATCTGGCTTAGGCCTGGGCTGCCTGTCCTTATCCTTGCATTTTTTGTGCACGCCGGTAGTCGGTTTCTCCGACAGCATGGTGTAGTTAAATTTCCTACCGAAGTAGTGTCGTGCGAAATCAAAGCGTCTTTTAATAGTACGCTTATTAAACCTAGCACAAAAACGACAACTAGTGACGTCGTGGTCTGGGCCTAGGCAAGGTATGCAATAAGAATGAAAATCCTTAGGCGGTATTTGCTTCCCACAAGAAATACAATTATTAACTTTTTCTGGCATCGGTCTGAGTCCAGAAAAGTTTCCCCAACGGGGTACTTAGCTTTATAGAAGACTTCGGTCTGAAATTAGAATTCGAAAATCTCAGTAGTCGGCCGACCGGCACTTGCGAACTGCTTCTGCTTTGGGCACCGCGCGGCAAGAAAGACTGAAGAAAATGGCATCTGTTGCATTATTTATACCCCTGACGCACTGACGTCAGGGAAGAAGCGACAGCAACCGACACCGGACCAAGACTTTGGAATTCCAGCCGACTGCGAGACCGCCCGACGACAGGATAACCCAAGTGTGATGACTGCAGCAGGGTAACACGATGAACATCTGCCCTAGGGCATTTATAAGCCTAGCCAGAGTGTGTTTGGCTTTCGCCACCCATTTTAAATGAATTTTCCTATGCCCTTTTTCAAGGTTAGCATACTGTGCCTCTGTCCAACAGTGACACAGAAGTGATACCTGGGGTAAACCTACGATCTCCCATCCACTCAAGATTCCTCTTGAAGAGAGTCAATGAGGGACTCTGCCTAACCTGGACTGGGATTTTATTCCAGAGTGAAGGGAGCCTCTGGGTTATGAATCTGTCCCTCCAGCATGTCCTATTTATTTCAGTGCTGAGGTTCAAGTCTCTAGAGTGCGTAGCTCGATGGGATTTGGATTTTCTGAGGTGCAGCATGTCCATTAATTCTGGGTTGGACATTGCTTTATACGTCAGGCACAGATCGCCTCTGAGCAGGCGGTATGCCACTGAGTAGAGCTGGAGTTTTTTTTAACCGGGCAGCATATGGCATCTGTTTGAGCCCTTTGATCCTCTTGGTGAGGTACTTTTGGGGTCTTTCCAGTTGCTGCAGGTGTCTGGTAAGGTACAACCCAAAAGGGGCATTGTACTCAATTATGGGCCTGATGAGGGATGAGTAAAGAGGCACGATGACCTCCCCTGATCTAGATGTGAATACCTTCATGATTAGGTGGGCTATATAAAATGTTTTTCTAACCACTTTGGCCACGTGGTTTTCAAATGAGAGATTGCCATCAACTTGGGTCCCCAGGTCCCTAATTACTTCTTCCGTACTTAATGGATTACCACCTATGTGGTAATTTGTGGGCACTTTGTTTTTGCCAAAGGGGATGACTATACACTTTTTGGCGTTTAGCTTGTGGCCATGGCTCTGGCACCAGTTGTCGGTTTCTATGAGGCCTTTTTGTATGATGCTTGTGTCTGCTGGAGAGTCGATTATGGCACCTAGTTTGCAGTCATCTGCGAACTTGGTCAGCCACAGTCCTTCCGTGTTGGCCTGTACCTCCGAGAAATATATACCGAATAAGAGAGGTCCCAGGACTGAGCCTTGTGGGATGCCACTTGTAACTGGTTTGGAGTCTGACATGGCTCCAGCAATTCTAACCATGTGGGTTCTGTCCTTGAGCCGGTTTGCAACCCATCTAGTGACATAGGGGTTTATATTTAAGCTGGTGAGCTTATCTATAATGCCCGAGTGGGGTATTGTATCGAAGGCTTTTGCGAGGTCCAGGTAGGCTGTGTGGACCACCTTCCCCTCGTCAATGGGCTTGGTGACTGACTGTTTCAAAGAAAATCGACCAGGTTTAAGAGGCAGGATCTGCCCTTAACAAAGCCGAACTGGGTAGAATCCAGTGTCTGTAGGTCCCCAATATCTTTATTTATGGAGGTCCATGATGATCCTTTCCATAGCTTTGCAGACCAAGTTAGTCAGGCTTATGGGGCGATAGTTTCCAGGATCAGTTGAGGCACCACCTTTGTGGAGAGGGACCACTGTTGCTGTACGCCACTCTTTGGGTAAATATCCTGTAGT
Organism: Protopterus annectens; assembly: GCF_019279795.1. Taxonomy (NCBI): domain Eukaryota; kingdom Metazoa; phylum Chordata; order Ceratodontiformes; family Protopteridae; genus Protopterus; species Protopterus annectens. Next base: position 807,280,348 of record NC_056748.1, on the reverse strand, counting down.
AAGGCTGAGATTGAACAGTAGTTTTATGTTTGGGTTTAGCTCTTCTTGGAGTTCATGTAGGACGCAGCCCGGGACACAGTCTGGTCCCATTGATGCTGTTTTTTTTGCTTTGGAGAGGGCGGCTCTTACTTGAGCATCTGAGATGTCAGGGGGCAGCACTCTGCTGGGATAGATATTTGCCCTTTTGGTGGGGAGGGGGAGGAGAAGTTTGCACTGAACCTGTCAGCTAGGATGTTGGAAATGTCTGTGGGTTCGGTGTATTTTGTCATTTTGGACTAATTCTGAGCATATCTGGGAATTCCCACCCAGGTTCCTAACATAACTAAAGAAAGCCTTGTGATTATCCTTAGTGTCCTGTGCAATTTTTCTCTCTAAGCTGGCCTTAGAAGATTTTATGAGTGCCCGTAGTTTTCTGCTAATACTGATCAGAGATGCCTTCCCTTTTTGGGATTTTGCCTTCCCTTTTTGGGATTTTGCTCTATCATGTAGTAGCTTCCTCCTTCTATTGTATAGTTTGTTTATGGCTGGGATCCACCAGACAGGACGCCTGCCTTTGGAGGATTGGGTCTTGGTTTTATTTGGGATTGCATGATCCATGCATTCCTGAAGGTGTTCATAGAATGCGTTTATAAAGGATTCTGTGGCCTAGGTCGTATTTTCCACAAGACAAGGGGCTTTTGAAGGATTCCACCTCGGTTTTGAGGAGTGTGAAATTTGCTTTAGAGAAGTTTTTCACTGCGGTTTTCTGGGCAGGGGGTGGGGTTGGGATGTGAATATCCAGTGAGATTAGTTTATGGTCTGATCTTACCAGTGAGGGATACACTTTTGGTCTGGAGCATAGAGCCCCCATGTTGGTAATGATCAAGTCCAGTATGTTTTCCCCTCTTGTGGGAGTGGTAACAAGTTGTTCCATAGCATTTGAGTTTATAAATTCTAGGAACCTTTGGGCTAGGGTGTTGGAGCTAGAGTAATGCTCCCAGTCTATGTTTGGGTAGTTGAAGTTGCCCAATACAATGGTGTTTGGAGAGACCTTCATATTTTCCAGTGTTCTCAGGAAGGCCGAGTGTGGTTCCTGGGTTTGGGAAGGTGGTCTGTAGCAGGCTATAAAATGGATGGCAGTTTTACCCACTGTTAGTTGCACCCACTGTTAGTTGCACATGGATAGTCTCTGATGCTTCGTGCTGTGCCACCAGCCTGGAGTTGTGGGTATCTTTGACGAATATTGATACTCCCCCTCTTTTTGTGATTCGGTCCAAGTTTTGGGGCCGAAAAGCATGGTATGAGGTATAACCTGGTAGTGCTGGGGTGCTCTCAGGAGCCTTGAACCAGGTTTCTGTTACTGCACAGATATCGATGTTGTCCATGCTAAGGAGAGTTTCGAGTGCATGCATCTTCAGGTTTAGACTTCTGGCGTTGAGTAGCATTACTCTTAGTTTCTTATCCCTTGTGATACCTATGGAGGTGGGTTTGTCTTTTGAGCCTTGCCTTTAAAAGGCACTATGGGGGTGGCAAGAGCCTTTGCCAATATCCGAAAGCCCAGGGGTGACAGGTGCAAGCCGTCCCTAGCGAAGCATCGTGGCTTGTCGAGCATGTCATCCCAGGCTGACAGGCATTGGATCCCCTTTGAATGACACCAATACTTAAGCCAATGGTTGAAATTGATCATCTTGTCTTCATATTGTGGCATCATTCTTGGTGAGGTTAAGATGCTACTCAAGGTCAGGGTCATACCGGCCTGGGCTACATGCTCAGGGAGCTCCTCTATGTCTCTTTTCATGCAGTCCAGGGAGGTACGTCTCAGGTAATTCACACCAGCATGGACAATGACTGAGTCATATTTGTACTTGCCTTGGAGTGACCTGAGTGCTTGTGTTATGTGGCGGATCCTAGCGCCTGACAGGCAGCTCACCATGACCTTCTCCTTGTTCAGCCTGGTGAGTGGGACGTCAGTGTGCCTGACGATAGAGTCACCTATTAGAAGTGTATCAGGTGTGTTGTTTTGCCTTAAGGGCTGTGACTGTTCGGCACACTGGCTTTGTGAGCTATGTGTTGCACGTGTTTAGTTTTGGGGTAGTGGTTGCTTTGGAGGTCTCTGCTGCTTAGGCAGATTTTTATTTAGAGCCTCCGAGTATGGTTTTGTGTGTTTATGTGTTTGGTTTGCTGTCATGGTAGGTCTATGTGAGACTGGAATTGTAGCGAGTGTGGTTTCCTTATCCTCCTGACTGGTTACGCCAGTACTGAGTTGAGAGAGCTTAGCCTCCAGTTTGGCTATATGGTTGCATCTCACATGTGTTGGAATTTGTTGGGAGGAGGAGAGGGTTGTCTGTGTACATGAGGCAGTTGTAACATTGCCTCAAGATTCCCAGATTCACCAGCTGGACCGGAGAGGAGATTGACAACTGACCTTTGGACATGCTAGCATAGTACTGGGAATTTCTTTATAATTGAAAAAAAGGGCCAATGGGGAACAAGGTACTCAAGGGGAGTTTGTGAAGGTGTAGTGCTTTTAATTTTTTAGTGCGGACTTATATAATTGCTTTAGTGAGCAAGTGCCAGGCTTTAGAGTAGGAATAGGGTGTTTAGTTTGAGAACTAGATCAGATCTAAGGGAAAAAGTGAAGAGCAGACTTTGTGGAGCCCAGAATGGTTTAAACCCAATTAAGAGGAGCTGCCCGATGCTGCGCTATGCGCAAAATCATGCAAAGCCGCGCCAAAGCAGGTTTTATACAGGGGGACTTGAAAGAGCTAGAAATTGGCCCAAAACAGCCAATAGACTACAAGATTCTTGCGCTGGGAACACTCCTCCAGAAATAGATTGGCAGTGGGGAGCTTAGAGCAGCCTCTGGTGAACAAAGAAGCCTCCCTTTATCCAAGAAAGGAAATGGGCAACACAGGAACTTTCCAAAAGTCCAGAATACAGCAAAGCCTGTATTTGGACTACTCTCGGTCAGGAAAGACGGGAAACAAAGATAATTTTTTTTCGTTTTTTTTTTTTTTCTTTTTTGCAACAAACAGCAGGAAAATGCAACAAATATGTAACACAGGCTAGCACACGTGTGTGGCCTCAACAGGTAAAGGCAACAAACAGGACAAACTTTAAAAGTGCAGGTGCAAAAACAACTTTAAACAGTTTAAAACAGTTCAAGAAGCAGAAATACTTGCAGTTTAGCTAGATTGGACAGTCGTCCAGGTAGCAGCAGGAAAAAAAAAAACACTTATCAGGTTAGCAGTCGCGCTTTTAGCCTCTCTGCTGCTAGCACCACTCTGCAGGACCACGAGGAGCTTGGCTGAGTAGTAACAAGTGCAAAAACCGCGCCAAAGCAGGTTTTATACAGGGGGACGTGAAAGAGCTAGAAATTGGCCCAAAATGGCCAACAGACTACCAGATTCTTGTACTGGGAACACTCCTCCAAGGAAAGATAGGCTGCTCTAAGCTCCCCACTGCCACTGGTGAACAAAGAAGCCTCCTTTTATCCAAGAAAGGAAATGGGCAACACAGGAACTTTCCAAAAGTCCAGAATACAGCAAAGCCTGTATTTGGACTACTCTAGGTCAGGAAAGATGGGAAACGAGGATAATTTTTTTTTTCTTTTTTGCAACAAACAGCAGGAAAATGCAATAAATATGTAACACAGGCTAGCACACTTGAGTGTGTAGCCTCAACAGGTAAATGCAACAAACAGGACAAACTTTAAAAGTGCAGGTTCAAGTGTGTTAAGTGTGGTGACAAGGTTTAGGTCCCTAGAGCATGTAGCTCGGTGGGATTGGGATTTCTTTAGGTGTAGCATGTCCAACAGCTCTGGGTTTGACATAGCTTTATGTGTTAGGCAGAGATCACCTCAGAGTAGGCGATATGCTACTGAGTAAAGCTGGTATTTTTTGAGGCGGTCAGTGTAGGGCATTTGTTTGAGGCCAGTAATCCTCTTTGTGAGGTACTTCTGTGGCCTTTCCAGCTGCTGCAGATGTCTTGTGAGGTACATTCCAAAAGGGGCATTGTACTCTATAATAGGTCTAATGAGTGTCGAGTAGAGGGGAACAATGACCTCTTTTTTCCTGGATGAGAACTCTTTTATGATGAGGTGTGCCATGTAGAAGGACTTCCTGACTACTGTGGCGATGTGACTATCAAAGGAGAGACTAGATGCTGCCACCTAATGGTAGAAGGAGATAGCAAACAGCAGGGATAGCTGGACCAGTATTAGGTTTAAATATATTCTAGGGTAGTGATAACAGCAGGGGGAGAGGGCAAATAATCTGCGGTAGGCTGCTAGAACACACACACGGGAGGGCAGATTAACTCTATAGATGGTACATCAAGTCTAATAAATCCTAAAAAAATGTTAAGTACTAAACTCAACAGCAAAGCCTATTTTCTGTGAAACTGTTAGGATTTTTCATCTTCTTTTGGAAAAGAAAATCACAGGAGCACCACCTTTCTTTCTTTTGGATACAAATGCATTCAAATAACTGTAATCCTCTTTCTTCAACTGTGGTATTGTAATGTTAACATGAACCAGAATGGTGAACAAGTCTAAGAACTAGCTTATACTTTCGTCAGGCAACGATGTAAACTTCTTTGCTCATGAATCCAGAAAAAAAAACAAAAGTAATGGCAGGACAAAGACCCAAAAATCAGGAACAGTTTTACAAATATTTTTCCAATTACTAAAACAGGTTTTGCATCAACATGCATTTTCTAAATGATGTATAAAATTCAAATGTCTGGCATAACTAACTGAAGGTACTTCTTGGCGACATTCCAGAAAATAAAAAAAAAATTACAAAGGGCAGAGCAAAATTAATGAGGCAAAATAAGAGATGGTCTGCAAACCCAGGGAGAACCGACAGGTATGGCGGGGGTTATTTCTTGAGATCTGAAGAAGTACTCCATTCCTGAATAGTCACTGGACATAAGATACTCTGTGGTGTTCAAATGTCTCCGCATGTATGTGGACTCTGGCATACTACAAATGCAGGTGCATATGTCTAGTGCAAAAGGTAGACATACATAAGTAAATGTGTGCACCATACGACACACACACACACACACACACACACACACACACACACACACACCAGCTACTAATTTTTTTTTTTGGACTCTAGTAAGTACCGAAATAATACTAACCAAATTGATAGGGAAGAATTACAGTTTTAAAAAGTAAGAAATGTACGTTTTAAAAACTAAACTAAATGTCTCAAACAAAACTGTACCAATTTATTTACTATGTTACCTGGACAGTTGGACTGTCCCAACAAGACTCATTACAGCCACAGCCCAGCTAGACAAACTACACACAAATGGAAAAAAAAAGTATAGGAACAATATACGTAGACAGCAAATCAGCCAGGTCAAATAAAATTGCATAAGTATATTTTGAGTACAAGCAAGTATGAAAAATATAAATTATATATATATATATATATATATATATATATATATATATATATATATATATATATATTGTAATGAAGCCATTAAATATTTATCTGTATTAAATGAATGCTTAAAAAGACTAAAATGGGCTTCTACCATTGTACGAACTATGATCAATATCTACCTGGCCCCAGAGGCCTTTTATTCAAGCCTCTCATTATGAGAAAGTTCTTTCTAGCTCTTCACATTCAATTCACTGCACTGGATTTTCTAACTACTGGCAAGGCCCAAACTCCATGTTTACTTATAGGATCAAACTTCAAGAGATAACATGAATATCAACCAATCAGGAAAATCAGTCTCATTAGCTGTTATGATGTACGAAAGCCTTTCCACACTTGCACCTATCCTTTACCTTTGCACCACTGCCTGCAAGGGTTCAATTGCATTAGGAATGCAGACTGAAACAGTCATTTTCTCAGCCTACAGATGCCTCAAGAACTTTTCTCAAGTAAGAACTCTGCTATATGGCTTAAAACAATTAAAAAAAAAAGTTTACGTTTTTGTTTGCAGTTCTGGTTAAAAATTAATGAACTTGCACACAGCAGTTTGTAACATACAAAACAACTGAAATCACATTAAGCTACCAGCCTGCAAATGCAGCATTTCCTAGGAAGGAACCTGTCCACTAGGAACAACCCACCACCTGAAGCATACAAAAAAAAAATCTGGTCCGACTGTTTCCTTAGTTCATTTATTACAGGGTAGATGTCCTTCATTCCCTTGTTATTAACAGAAACATGGTGACTTTCCATCTCTAGGTACCCTGCTGTACTAAACATAAGTTATAATTTTAGAACATAAAAGTGAAAGGGAAAATAAGAGAAGGAACAAAAAGATAGAAATGAAGGGAAAATAAATAGGGGAAGGAAAAGAAAGGCAAGGAAATGGATGAGAAAAAAGGAAGGGGAAAACTTGTTTGTGCGTTTTTGTTAAAATGCTGCTTCTCCTTTTCTGCCTATTTACAATCTGTCTTACATAACAGAGTATTCTACCACACACCATCCCTATCTGGTGGCTAATAATACAAGATTAATTTATACCTGCACTGCAAAACTATTCACATCTGTTATTCCACTAATGTCAACCCAAATTCCAAATAAAGCAATACTCATCCTTATTACAAATGCTTAAAATTACTGCCAGGTAGCCACTGATCATAGTTCTTAGTGGTGGAGGCCCCTTTTAGTCTTTTCAAGCATTCTTTTAAGTATCTTGTAAATATCATAAATAAATTGGTAATGCAAATATGTATTAAACAAAAGTAAATGTATATGCCATACTACATACGCAGACACATACCGGTGACATAGAACACATCCCCCAGCGCTTTTCGTCTTACACTAGCCAATATGAGTATCTGTAGCTTCACAGATATTTCAAGACCATAAATCTGTGGCTCTCCATCCAGTCATCTAGGTTATATTTAAAAGGTGACAACGAGTTTTACTGCTCAACATGTAAAGCAGGTTTATTTCAGTGGTTTGGGAGATGTTGGATTATAACTATGTCCCCTACCACATTTCATTACTCGTTGGTGAAGATTTAGGTCCCTAGTTCTAGCACTGGTGGTGATATTGGACTATGGAAATACAGAAGGTCCAAAACAAGAGTTGAAAAATGTCACTGTACATGAGACACACATTCTCTTACAAAATCTTTAAGACAATGAAGAAAGTGATACAGCTTCCAGCCTTTCTTGGAAGTGAAATTTTTGTTATAAACCTTTGGGGTCTTTCTAATTGTTTGATTCATTTAGTGAGATACATACTAAAAGGGGAGCTGTACTCAATAAGTGGTCTGATCAATGCCAAGTACAAGGGTGCGTTAACAAAAGAATATCAGGGTCTAAAGAGGTTATGTGATAGACAACAGAGAAGGTGTTATCTATACAAATGTATAGGTCCCTGACTACATATGTGTTGTTTAGTGGTGTGTTGTTTATACATTGTGATGGAGATGTTCACCAAAAGTGACAATACTACACTTTCTAGTATTTAGTTTTGAGAACATTGTTAGTACACTAAGAGTTTAATAAGGTGAATTAATTCTGTAGGGTTTGGGTGTCAGATGGTGATTTAACAACAATCCTTAGTTTAGAGTCATCTGCACACTTTGTAGGTTGAATAACAAATGGACCGAACTTGAACCCAGAAGTCATACGCACAAGTAAACCCTGTCTAAAAGAAAATACATAGATGTCTCCCCATAATACTAAAAACGACATTATTTTTTTGCAAATGACGGAAGTAGCCCCAGAAATGGCAATGGTATCATTTCATTGGTAGCAATCAAATTACTATCTGCCTTATTGACACCAGTAACTCCACACTGGGCACTGACCCAAAATGGACATTAATCCAAGTAACACTCAAGCACACTAAAATATTCACTGCTACAATATATATTCCAACACCATCCTCAATAAACTGTCTAAAATACATTAGACAAAATGCTATTTCATACCAAGTACAACAAATGTGTCATAATGGATGACATGAACCTTGACTCTGATGGACCACTAAAATCTAAACGTAACTTCAATCACTCCATGAAAAAACTTAATATAATTAGTTACTAACTGGCACCTAACAAATTCTCTAATCCAACAAACTGATCCCTTCTTGACAATATACTTACATTGTGATGCTTTTTTTCAGGGTCATTTGTAACACTACCAAACACTAAAAGTGATCACAACCCAGTTATATCCCATTTGACTCAAAAAAAAAAAAAAAAAAAAAAAAAATACAGACATTCATCTAGGTACACAACTTCCAGAAATATTTAAAAAATATTTCCATGAAAAATGAGAAGACTTCAGTCTCACAAAGATTAGTGATCAAAACAAACAATACAAGGAACAAGGACAGTGACATGAATTTTATAAACTGATATCATATTTAGACAAAATTAATATTGTTAAAGAGCTTACAAATAATGGCATATTCACAACAAATACAATAAAGAAAGCTTTATTGTATAACATATGCAAGGAATCTAACAAAACATAATCTACCCCCCCCCCCCCACATACAACCCTCCAACATTGCCTTTGGTTAACACCATCCTCCCAACCCACAGAACACTACCTTCCTACTTTTCAACTATCTGCAATTCTACTTCAAAGCAATAACAAAAAAAGTCAATGTATGCTTAGCATAATCTCAGAAAGTAATTCAATAAAATATTACAGTATCCAGTCCCATTTTCTTAAAATGGGCAGAGAATCACTAGCAAGCCCACTTACTCACATTGACACCCTCTTACTCACAACCAAACCCACACCAAATTTATTTAAATGTACCACCATAGTTCTCCACAAAATACCCAGTCCAGGATCAGTCATATATTACTATCAAGAGAGCCAACCATAACTGCCTAGCTAAAATATTTGAAAAGTTTATATACAACCAGAAGATTATTCAGTATATCAGCCAGTAGGACCTCCTTTCTACACGCAATGCAGCTTCAGGCCCAAATACAGCCTCTACTGCTATACTCTCATTACCACTGAGACTTACTCCAGTATAGAAACAGGTACATTAACTGGTGCAATGTTTATTTAAAAAGGGCTTTTGAATGTGTAGACCTCAGCACTCTCACTAGAAAACTAACTCAAAAATATAACTTCTCTATAAAAGTTTGCTCATGGTTCAAAAGACACCTGCTCGAGAATGTTTACCATTATACCTACCTACCAGAGATTTGAGGAGTTATCTCCTGATTAATGACAACTGCTCCCAAAGGCCCCACCTCAAACATGGTACTGAAATTTTGTAACTCCTTCTTGAAATGTCATCCTGTAACTATAACTGCTATACAAATCACCCCTCTGGGCATAACTTCCTACTGATCTAGTTTATTTGGTATGCTTTTAACATGCTTTAATAACAAGGTTGGGAGGGTGGCCTAATGGTCAAGGTGTTTGCCTTACAAACACAAGGTGCAGGGTTTGAGTCTCTCAAGGGATAACTGGCTAGGCTTAAAATGGCTCGCAAGGGCAGTTAGCCTAGTACTAATCTATGATTCTATGATTCTATTCTGAAATGAGGTTTAGAATGTACAGAGATAAATCAAGTTATCCTCCTGTTAAAAATTCCACAGAAATACAAGAAGCCAGCAGTCACATAAAATGCACCGTAAATACTTTATCCTCACACATTTCTGGGTACCGCTAATTTAGGAAAGAAAGTTAAAGATATTGTTGCAAAAAAATTTAAGAATGAATTGTGATAAATTGTGATGGGTCAGACTACTGAGATTGCCATGGACTGCTCTCTTTAAATTGGGGAAAAGACACTAGATTGCTTTTCTGGGATTTAACACTGCCAAACCGAGCACCTACTCATAGCATTAGTGGGACCACTGACGGTGAAGGACTAGGCAACTGTCTATATCATAAAAGAGTGGAAAAGTGTGATTGAGAATGAAGCGGCTTTAATTTTTTCTTAAACTAAAGTACCCGCATTTTGTAAATGTCAATCTCTTGTAATAGACAAGTAACTAGCAGACACCTGTAGGACAGTGGGGAACCTCCTGTGCCACTGTAAAAACGGTCTGGGTTTAGTTGCAACTGTGATACTTCAGTTTTTGAAGCGTGTTTAGCATTAAATAAAACCACCCTGCCATTTGTGAAAGACAGCTTTTCTTAATGCACTTTGTGAAGTGAATCGGAATGCAAACTGAACCTCTAGTAAACTCAGAATAATCTTTCAGTTCATACCATGGTGGACATAATTATGATTTTAGCTACACTGGAATAAAGCTTGGCAATGGACGGCACAGTAGCACAGCAGTCTCCTCACAGCAGGAGGTTCCCTGGTTCAATTCTTGGATGGGAGTGCCTTCTGTGGAGTCTGCATGTCCTCCCTTGTGTTCGTGTGGGTTTTCTCTGGGTGCTCCGGTTTCTTCCCACATTCCAAGGGTATGCAGTAGGTGACATGGACACACTAAACTGGCCATACATGTAAGTGTACGTGCGAGTGTGTGGTGTGGAAGAACTACTGGAGCAAGGCTAGCCAACAGATAGTGTAAACCTTGGCTCTAGACGATTGTCACTACTGAAGTGACACCCTGACTCCATGTGCAAAAATGGGAAAAAGGGGTTGTGGATGGATACAGGGATTATAAATTTTACCACCAAATGGCCATGCACTGGCTTAGACTACCATAGCTTGTGCTGAAGTGATGACTAGTGACATCTAGAGACAAACAGGTTTGGAAGTCCCACTGTAAAATACCGCAAAAAAACAAACTGGTGTGCTGATAATGTATTCATGCATTTCTGTACAGGACAATGGATTCACAGCAGCACAAACAGCTAACTTTCCTATCCATTGAGCATTAATACCTGAATTTTCACCAGGTTATAAAAAGTTGGGCAGCTATACAGTTGCAGATTTTTTTTGTCTGCTTGTTTTTAATGCAAGTAAGATCAGGCAAATAAACCTACATTTTTCAGTTTCACAGTAAAAAAAAAAAAAAAAAAAAAATGAAAAATTAACCTACAAAACCATCATAAAATGTTCCACTGTTACTCTAGATGTTTTTGCACAGAAAAAAAAAACATCAGAATTCATGACTGGCATGCCCCAACTCATTCACACATTCAAGAAATAGAAGTCAAGCTGAAACACATGCAGCAAGCTTGTCATATATATTTTTTTTTTACTGAAGGACAGGTGTGTGTCTCAACTACTTAGAGACTTTTAAAAACTGCAATGATTTATTCACATATTCTGGTAATATGAAGCCAGGGTTACGGATTATAAACAAAGTATTTGTCTGTATTGCAGTCTTACCTTGAAATCACTCAAGCAAATGTGTGCAAAAGTCCAATCTATCTGGAGTTTTAAGGATCCTAGGCAGCTAGTACTTAATAGACCATTTTTGGTTGGTTGCATCTGTGTAGACACTCAATTTGAGACAATATGAAGTAACTTCCGCCAATTCCACTGAACATAATCACTGTGATTTCTGTACAGGAAAGTATGTTTATTTTTTTATTTGCTAATTAGGATAGTCCCACTAGACTTGCACTATATTCAGCAGGGTACACTAGGTCAAGTACACAGTCTGATTCAAGAATTAATGGGACCACATCTCTAATCTGGAGGGCATGTCATTACATCAAGTTTAATCAAGCTTGTACTTTATTTTTCAACCCACTCAATATATAGTCACACTAAAGTGCATCTCTGTACCTTTCTGCAGCCTTGAACTGACACTAGTTTACACCACTTTTACATAATCGCTGCTTCTAAATGAAATGCAGTTATTTCTTGATTGTATTCATTCACACTCTCTACACCGGGACAGGATAAATCTCAACTTGTTCTCAGGCTGAGTCCAGATTAATGTGGCTAACAGTACAGTCACTCAGCATATAGTGTATTCCCTTCCATCAACTTGGCTAGAGTATGTCAAAAAATCTTCGACAAAAGATTTGTCAGGTTGGAAGGAACCTTGTTAGTATGACTGCCAAAATACTGTACAATTTTTCACACAGATTAAGGTCTTTTGTCATTTATAAGCTGCCGTGGGCTAACCAAATCTTGCAAAGGCACTTCTGAGAAAAAAAATCAAATTGTTTGTCATGCTGAAGTGAAAAGGAAAACTAATTTCTTCAGTCTCTTTTTATAGTCTGCAACACCGACAAGTAATTGGAAAGCTTAAGTACTATCTCCGATAAACTGGGTTGTACTAGTAAGGCTCTGAAATGCACAAGTTACAGAAGTTATCCACCCTGCAAAATTATTACATTCATGTTGTAAAACTGCTTAACATGCAAGTGACTTTAGTGACTGTTACCTGTTTGCTTCGCTAGATTTGTGTACTGCTGCGGCTCATTATTGGAGCCAAGTACCTACTTAAAAAAGTTCAAACCAGGTGAAATATGTTGCTAAAGTATAATACACTAAAACAAAACACATATGCAGTAAGCATCAACAAATCAAAAATAACATGCCTCTTTGAAATAAGCCACTATAGTACAAGTAAACATGGTGTCACAGGAGAGAGCCTTACAGAAGGGAGGAACTAGTGGGCATGTCAGCATATTCTGTGCATGCCAGCATCGAGTGGAAATGCTTACTGCTTCCTCTATCCTCTTATGTGTTAGGATCTCCATTAGGATCTCCAAATGTGACCATGTACAAACATTTTCATCATGACTGCTGTGATAAGCTGCCTGTATTCCAGAATTTGTGAGCTGTAATCAATTGTGCCCACGGGCAGCCATTTTCACTAAGACCTCTGTGTTAGGGAGACTGTGTTCTATGTTCCAAAAATTGCGACTGCGGGCTAAGAAGTTAAATTCACCCTCAAACTAGACATCAAACATACCTGGTGGAATGCAAATTCTAGGATGAAGTTCTTTGTAATGCAGTCAAATCCAAATAATTCCCATCTGTTCTTAAACCTTGAACAATATCATATTATACAGTTTCTATTTACCACAATAAGACACAACAGTGCCTCAGACCAAGATGTGAAACATTAATGGTGCTTTTTCTAACACCCTTCATTTTTACAACAAACCATTTCTCTTTACAATTGAAGAAATCCATTTAAACAAATCTAAGCAACAGATGTAACAATAGCTCTGTATATAAAACAAAAACAAAAAATAAAAGATGATAGCCATTATATCTCATGATCATACCCATGTTTGGAAAGGGGGAAATGAAACTGCTTTATTGAAGTAAAATAATAATTGCATTCACACAGACACTTTAGCTAAGTGAGGCAGGCACTTGAAACCATAAAAAGGGTAAACGGCCACTGACTGCATGCTATGATGTCCCTTAAAACAGAGGAAAATATATTTATTTGCATTGGTTATGTGGAATAGAGCACTGATGCAATATGAACAATGCCTCTCAACTTTGGGACAAAGATCAAACACATTTACAAAAAAATTGTTATAATGGAAAGTTGTTAGTATGGAAAAGCAAGGCAAGTAAAACACAGCACTTCAAAAAAATGGAAGTAATACCTTTGGAGAGCCGATCATGACAATAACTAGTAAATTATACAAAAGGATATAACAAGGAAAAGTGACCCACAAGCAATAACAGAGATAAAAGTTTCCTATTTACATTTAAATTTACAAAATCGCATTTATACTAGCTGTGACACCCCACCACTGGTAATAGAAATCAAGGAGCCTTAATCCTCCCAATGTACATCCCCCATGGTGCCAGTGGCGAGGATTAAGGCTCCTTGATTACTGCTGCCAGTGGCACCAATAAATGTGACGACCCATCACTGGACCAGTAAGCAAGGAGCCTCAGTCCTCACCACTGGCAACAGCGGGGGATGTATACTGGGAGGATGACAAGTTACACACATTATTTCCAGATGCAGTTCTCTGCATCAAGTGCAATTTCGTTAAGAACACAGAGACCACAATCAGTATGAGGTTGGTTTCTCCCTCTTTCTCCAGATTCCCAATAAGAAGATTCCCCACTGGTACAGCTATAGAGTTGAGATCTCAGCTGAGTGACCAAGCAAAGACCTTCAGCACCCTCTTTATCCAACTAGTGCTTCACATCCCTGTCCAAGTAGCTGACTCTCACACACTTTACGTTGTCGAAATGGCTGTTAACAGAACGCCCTTTGACTGACATATAAATGGCGAACTAACAAAACTTCGAACGGCCAAGTAAGCAAATTTTTTCCCACTGGAAAAAAGAATCACTTGGCCGTTATCAGGAATTTGCCCCTTCCTCCACTGTAGTACGATCTTGGAGTTGGTATATTTAGTTAGGGGGATGTGGGGGGCAAAGATGCCCACATTGGGGGGATGAAGGCCCCCACTTCATACGGTTTGATGGTTTGTCTTAGTTTTGATGGCCAAGCGTTTTTTTTCCATGGGAAAAAATTGTTTATCTGGCTGTTTGAAGTTTTGGTCTTTTGGTATTTACGCGTCGATCAAAGGGTGTTCAATGAACAGCCCTTTCAAAAACATAATATAGACCCAATCCTACAATGTGCCATCTTGTGACATAGGGATTTATACCTAGTTTAGTGAGTTTATCTATAATTCCAGTGTGGGGGATGGTGTTACACAGCCTATCTAGATCTCGCCAAGGCTTTCGACACTATCCCCCACTCTGGAATTATAGATAAACTCACTAAACTAGGTATAAATCCCTAGGTCACAAGATGGGTTGCCAACTGGCTCACGGACAGAACCCACACTGTGAAAGTAGCAGACTCCAAATCTGACTTCAGACCAGTGACAAGTGGAATACCACAGGGTTCAGTCCTGGATCCTCTCCTGTTAGCCTGTACTTCAGAGAAGTAGATACCAAACACAGAAGGTCTTTGGCTAACGAAGTTTGCAGATGACTGCAAACTAAGAGCCATAATCGAAACTCCTAACGATGTGGAGATCCTACAAAAGGGCGTCACTGAGACAGATGCCTGATGTCAAAGCCATGGCCTGAAGCTCAATGCCAAAAAGTGCACAGTCATCCTCTTTGGTAAAAACTCTGTACCCATGAACTACCACATAGGTGGTAGTCTACTTAACAGCGAAATTGTGATAAGAGACCTTAGGACACAGGTGGACAGTAGTCTCTCCTTTGATAATCACATCGCCACAGTAGTCAGGAAATCCTTCTACGTGGCACACCTCATCACAAAAGGTTTCTCATCCAGAAAAAAAAGAAGTCATTGTTCCACTCTACTCATCACTCATTAGATCCATTATAGAGTACAACGCCCCTTTTGGTATGTACCTCACAAGACAGCTACAACAACTGGAAAGGCCACAGAAATACCTCACAAAGAGGATTACTGCCCTCAAACAGATGCCCTACGCAGACCGTCTCAAAAAACTCCAGCTTTACTCCGTCGCATATCGCCTACTCAGAGGCGATCTCTGCCTAACATACAAAGCTATGTCAAACCCAGAGCGGTTGGACATGCTCCACTTAAATAAATCCCAATCCCTCCGAGCTACACGCTGTAGGGACCTAAATTTTGTCACCACAACAAACAGAACATGCTGAAGGGATAGATTCCTGTCCCAGAGACTTCCCATACTCTGGAACAGACTACCTATCTATGCCAAACAGAGCTCCTCATTAGCACTCTTCAACAAAAATCTTGATTGGATGAGAAATAGGAAATTCACCCCAGGGATCACTTCTGTGGCTCTGCTCCACAGGGGCACAGGAAAATAATTTTCTTGGGTGGCGAAAGGCAGGTTACCTTTTTACAGGAAAATAATTTTCTTGGGTGGCGAAAGGCAGGGTACCTTTTTGGCTAGGCTTATATAGGCCCTAGGGCCAATAGCCTAGTACCTACCTATGAATGTAAAGATTGACTTGCCTTCCCAATGTAAAATGAATCACAAAAAAGGTAGTTTGCTAAATAACATTCCCCCCACCATCTTACCATCATAAGACCTAGTACAGTCTATTGGTATCTTATATCCTGCCACTGCTACAGAAATTGTATTATTAATAAACTTGCAAAACTTACCTGCCAGACTTGTTCATCCTTCTTACATGTCCACTAAACAATATCAGACAGACACCAAAATCCATTTTAAATCATTATTTCTCCTAGGAATAGATATAGGCTGCTGTCCTAATATATTTTTTTTTTTTTATTTCAGAGTTAAAAACAATCCAGTTTCTTTTCATAACTTAATAACATGTGCATCAACAACATGCGAAAAAAAGTTTTGGCTCTCATTTCACGACTATAAACCTGTTTAGGTAATACAACTCAAAATTGGAACACGTTTATTAGTACTACCTTATTTAACTTCTTGGACAACAGATAGTAAAAGATTTATTTGGATAATCTCTCTCTCACTTAATTCCATTAAATGATCCATTTTGTGATGCACACTATCATCAGTAATTAACCTGGATCGCCTAACCATTTGGCCCTTAACAGTACTAGTCATGCAAATATGCAGTGGACAAAACTGGCTTCCTGAAAATTGTTGATTGGAAACAAGAATGAATAAAATATTTGTAATTTTAACCTCTGAAGCATCTACACTATCAACTGTCCTATTGTGTGTGAAAAGACATAGCTGTTTCAAGATCAAAACTCTACCTAATTCAAAGTTCTTAGTTGACTATAATGTAAACACATCACCTAAACAATGATTGTACATGTCTAAGACTCAACTATAATCAGTGTTAAGAACAAAATTATACCACCAATAGGATAGAACACCAGATATTAAGTAGAACTGAAGAGCAGGAATTCTATTGGGATAATATAGAATTTGGTGGGCTATTGCAAGCTGGTTATATATGAGCAGGTTGGGTAATTCTAGCCAGGGTAGTTGCTTGATTGTTATGTAGTGATGTGTCCTGAAGGGTGAGTCAGTAGTAAATCTATCTATTTTATTGTAGCAGGTGTTTAGTTTGTTATAGTCTGCTTTGTTTAGGTTGATGGGTATGAGGAGGCATAGATGAGTATGGATAGTAGGTGGGTTCTTGCGATGGTGGCTTTACTGTCATTGGTGAGGTACTTTTTGCATCTATATAGGGTTCTGAATTTATGAACTTTTTTACTGTCTGTGCAATGTGCATATCGAATTTCATATTGTGATATATTATAACCCCTAGAAGTTTGGTGTGTTGGACAGGTGTGATAGGAGTGTTATTAGCTGAGAATACTGTGAATGGTGGTATGGGGTCTAATGGAATAGAACATTAGCTGTGTTTATTAGGGTTAAGTATTAGCTGAGAGTTGCCTAACCAGATTTCAACAGTGGTAAAGGAGTCTTGTGTCAATTCCTGCAGGTGAGGGAGTGATGGGGCAGAGCAGATTAGAGTGGAGTTATTGGCATACCAGACTAGAGTGGCATGCCGGGTAGCTTTGTGGAGTTGGTTGGTGAATATGTTGAAAAGAAGAGGTCCAAGAATGGATCCTTGGGGGATCCCTAGGGTGACAGGTAGAAGGGGAGATGCATAGTTTTGCCATTTTACTGCTCGTTGGCAGTT
>NC_056748.1:807242928-807257928 GCF_019279795.1 Protopterus annectens | reverse complement strand
CTCTTTTTCTCCCCTTACTTTAATTCCATCAAACTAACCACTACCTCTTATCCTGCTTTACCTACTCTTCATCATCTCTCATTTTACTTCCTCCTGCCTTACTACTAACCATCTCCTACTAAAACTACCTCTTCTGCGAAGTGACCTCTTATTTTGTACAGCTTTGCTCACCTTTTTCTCCTTTTCCTATTATCCTTTCTTATGTACATTAATTCTACTTTCAAACCTTTCTGAAAATGAAATTACCTGCTGGTTATTTTCTTATTTGTATCACTTGTAAGTAAATGTAGCAGTAATACTAGTTTTACTTAATCTGTACTGTGAAAAGACCAGTTGTATATTTTCTAGTTTGGGGCTTTTCTCCCTGGACCTCAACTGAAAAAGGGCTCAAGCTCAGTCGGACTATCCTGGTCAACAAATGTCAAATAACTAAATAACTTGGAAACTAGAGATATGCAAATTTAGTCAGTTGTAAAAGTTATTAGAAAGAAAAAAAAGTAATATTTATGAAGATCATGATGTACGGTAGTAGCATCTGCAGGCTATCAAGTATTTCAGTTGTTTTTGTGTTCTTTGTTGTATCTTATGTCTGCTTTTTTCAGCTTTTCCCAGTTAGGGGTCGCCACAGCGGAACTCCGGTCCGCTAATGATTGGCAGTAGATTTTTGCAGTGCCGAAGTGTCAGACCGATGCCAAACCTTCAATGAAGGCACGCCCATTCACGCATGTCTTTCGAACGCCACTCGACCGCAGGGAGGACATGCAGACTCCACACAGAAGGCGCTTCAGCTGAGAATCGAACGGGAGAACCTCTTGCTGTGAGATGACAATGCTACCACTGCACCACCGTGGCTTACTTTGTTGTACTATTTTTTTCAGTTATCATAAGAGATATAAAAAAATCCTTAATATTTTATGACTTCTTTGAGAACTTTCATGTCAATCTGAACTTCCAGTAACTCAATCTGATGGGATCTAAGACTTTGCACTGGAAGTTCCAATGTCATAATGTAACTGTTGTTTTCTATCTGTATGTTTGTGTTCATGGAATATACAGTACACATTCCTATGAGAGATATACAAGTAGTGTATACCTTTGTGTTTAGTATCTTCCCATGAAATTTAAAATTAACCAATATCAAGAACTAAAAGAATTTGTAATTTTACGGCATTAACAAAACTATGCAGGCACACATTGTCTCTTTCTCCAGTACATCTAGAAAAAAACTTGGCAGTGTGGTCAAACTGTCTAAAGCTGACATGTTTTACTCATCTGTGAACACTTTGGAATAAGATTCATTGCCTTCTTAAAACTAAATAAAAATAAACAACTCTGTATTACAGCTTTATGCATTCCCCCGGTCAAAACACAACTACACTTGAAAATATTCTGCCCTGGATGTCCCAAAATATAAGTAATGAAACCATCATCATTGGTGATGTAAACATCAATTGGCAGAATATAATCTCTAACTTTCCCCCTAACAGTCTCAGTTCATCATGCTTCACACAACTTATCACAACTCCTACTAGAATTCATAAAAGGAATAACCAAAGCTCCATTTTAGATTGGATGCTAGTCACTGATGCTAAAAACAAAACTCCATTGTAGACTGGATCCCAGTCAGTGATGCTACAATTACTCTAACTCAGACACTCTCCCAGATACATTAAGTGACCACTTACTGCATACACTCACGGAACTTTCACCCATCAACCAGAAACCCACCACTACAAAACTTCCCGCAACCTATCCAGCTTTAGTCAAACTCTCTGTCAATAAACTTAAATCCTTAAACTGGACAATGCTAAAGACACCACCCTTAGATGATGTTAATTACTTCAACCAAATACCCTCAATAGACTTGCCCAACTCCACAAAAAGCAAACTAAAGTCAACCACATACCCTGTCTCACACAAAACAATTTCTACAAAAAAGGACCAACGCCTGGAAAGAATATAAAAAAAAATCATTTAAACATGCAAAATTACAGGCAACTACAGCCAACTAAAGGGGTGGCGAAAGCCACATAACTATGGGCTAGGCTTATAAATGCCCTTGGGCAGATAGCCTAGTATGAACCTATGAACCTATGAACCTATGAACCTATGAACTACGTAATCAAACAAAGAAACTAATAAGTGCAGATAAGAAACACTACTTTACTCAACAATCATCTGACCACAAAAATAATCCTAAAAAGTTCTGGTCCACTATTTCAACATTGCTTAACAGAGGTATAAAACAAAATCCTGCACCAGTTACAGATAAAACCCCATTGCAAATAGCCGAAATACTTAAACACACACTTTATAGAAAGTATTGAAAACTTAGTTAATAAAGACTTTCGGCTTCAACGAAGACATGCCCATTCACACTCACACCTACCTGCAGATCTTTAACGTTACTCGACTGCGGGGAGGACATGCAGACTTCACACAGAAGGCGCTCTAGACGAGAAATGAACGGGAGTCCTAGCAAATCCCACACTACTACAAACTCCACAAATAACACCAACACCCAAAATGCCAATTTTAATCAATCCGCTTTCTCTACACCCTCTTCCCAAACTACACCAACTCTGCCACCAAAACTAACATCCCTTATATTGCAACCAGTAGCCACAAACTATATACAGTGTCTATTACAGAAAATAAAACCAAGCTCCCTCTCCATTGATAATCTCCCATCCAAATACTTAAAACTCGCATCTGACACTATAGCCCACCTAGTTAACATTTTCATTAACAGATCCATCTTAGAATCTTATGTCCCATTAATATGGAAAAAAATGAATTGTTACCCCTTACGGAAAAGGGATAAGTCAAATCAACTGACCAGTTATTGTCCCATCTCAATCCTGTCCCCTCTCTCCAAAATCTTGGAAAAATGTATACATAGGCAACTCCTTGACTACCTCATTCAAAACAGACTACTCACACCCACCCAACATGGTTTCAGAGCATCACACAGTACAGCTATATTAATATCCTTTACTGATACAGTCAACAGAGCTAGGGACTTAGACCAACCAGCATTAGAAATATTCCTAGATCTATCAAGTGCATTTGATACGGTGTCACACCAAAAACTCTTTTAGGAACTATCCAATCTAGGACTTACAAACTCCTCCCTACAATGGTTCTCTAGCTACCTATATCTAAGGAAACTGTGTGTAAAATGGCAAAACCCTCACTCACGATATCTTCCCAATAATACATGAGTCCCTCAGGGCTCTGTCCTTGGGCCCCTTCTTTTAAACATCTTCACAAATAACCTCCATACTGCCTCCGGCCAAAGCACCATTATTCAATATGCAGACGATTCAACAATCATATCTACCTCAAAGAATATAACTCATCTAAAACAAATAACCAAAACTGTCTTCACATCCATTGAAACATGGGTCAGTAATGCAAATCTCCTGCTAAACTCTAACAAAACCAAACTACTTCTCCTCACATCTAATTCATACACCTCTGACTTCAAAATATATTCCCTCAATAACACAGAAATTGAACTTGTTCCTCATGCCAAACTATTAGGGGTTACAATGCAAACTAACCTTTGACTTACATATCCAAAATACCATTAAAAAAAATCAAAAGCTGGGAATGCTACATGGGCACAAACATTTTATGAACCTAAACACTAAAAGAACAGTAGCCTTCACATACCTCCTAACCTTTGTACTATGACAAATGAAACAGTTGTCAGGATACACCACGAGAAGTCCGATTATAACAAAAATCTTCTTTATTCCATAACAAAGTAAAAGATAAGCGCTTTCGCGTGCTGAATGCACGCTTCTTCAGATCTGAAGAAGCGTGCATTCAGCACGCGAAAGCGCTTATCTTTTACTTTGTTATGGAATAAAGAAGATTTTTGTTATAATCGGACTTCTCGTGGTGTATCCTGACAACTGTTTCATTTGTCACAGCTTTGGTTTTTGTTTGCAGCAGGATACTTTAGGAGAGTTAGCGGTAATTATATTGGTTAACCTTTGTACTATATGATACCCCTACACTAACCAACTTCCAAACTATACTAACAAAAATAGAATCCTGTTACAATAAAATTGCCAAATTTGCAACAGGTCTGCCATTCTACATCATCACTGTACTGTTCTTACTTTCCTTAACTGGTTGCATCTATCCCAATAACTCAACTATCAGCACTTAACACTGGCCCATAAAATAATCTATAATCCAGAAAAAATGCCCTTCCATAACTTGTGTACTCCAAACCTATACTACCAATCGAGCACTATGTACCAAAGACAAACAACTATCAATTCTACATAATCCAAATAAAGCTGTAGGACAATCTCTTTACTCCTATTCAATAACCACATTGTGGAACACACTACTACTAGACATCAGATCTACACAAGATGACAGGAAATTTAAATTCAAGCTAAAGAATGTACTACTTAAGTCAAGCAACTGTCCCTGTAAATTACTGAGGATTATAGTCAATAATCCCACCAATTAAAGTTTTATACTTGTTTTTCTTTAGAACCTGCTCACTGATGCAAAATCGATTTGGTCTAAAAAGCCTGGGTTCTCTGAAGCTGTTACGGGAATACCCCCCCCCCCCCCCTTCTTTGCTCAAGAATTATTGACAAAGACAAAAATAATGGGGGGACAAAGACCCAAATCAAGGACAATTTTTAAATATTATTCTATTTCTTTATATAAAAGTTTAATAGAACAGGGGTTGTGAGTCAACATAAACTGAATAATAAGCATAGATCGCAACATCTTAGTGCAAGCCATCTGGACAAAGGCCCAAAAATAGGGGCAGATTGTAAATATTGCACTTATAAACTTTCAAAGTTACTACACTAACAGGATCTGTGTTGACATACATTTTCTGAAGGATTTCAAGTCTGAAACTCAAACATATGTCATTATTTGGAGACTTCAATCCTCAAATCATCCCAGTGATTTGCCAGAAAACCACAAATTTTATGAGGAATAGAACAAAAAAATATGAGGCAATAATCTGACAGTTCAGTGTTAACAGGTATGCAATATTTTCACGACAGACGGTAAAACTATGAGACAAAATCAATAACATTTGAGAGGGGTGAGACAAAATCAGTAACATTTGAGAGGGGTGAGACAAAATCAGTAACATTTGAGAGGGGTGACAGTTCTGTAAACAGACAACTGCAAGAATCTGACACCAAAAAACGGGATTTTTAGTGTATGACAGCAAGCAGTGACATATACCACCAAGTGCAGCTAGCATGGTAAGCATTATACGCAAACCTTCTCAAGTAATCGTGCAAGCTGCTGTGATCCTACCCACTAGTACGCACACTATTCAAAAAGCACAGAAGTTAAAAACGGAAACTGTATTCATTACACAGCACATACAATATGCAGGAAACACTCTTTTGTCTACCAATTTTGCAGTAATTTGTATTTATCTTTGCTTCTTATAAAAATATACAGGAAGATAGATAACACACACGTACCCAGCAACAGGACACTGATCTTCTCAGTTTCTTTCAAACTACTCGGAAAAATGCATAATGCTTATCTCAAAATCCATACTTTCCACGTGGAGTATAATGCCCAATAAGTACTAAGAGGCTGTCCAATTTCAACTCCTCCTTTCAAGACCTAGCTCCACCTTTTTGTAGAGCACAGCACAGACATACTCGTCTTCTCAGGTCTTTCGTTGTGCAAGTTTACTTCCGGTGCACTGTTTAGAACAGTAAGTAAGCTTTTCCGTCGTTTTACTGACGTAGTTGCCCATAGTAACCCGACGCTGAGGAAAAGATGGTGAGTTTTACATTTTTGTGATGCTAAGATTCAATGACATTTTGGGGTTGGGTACTGTAACAGTTTACTATAATAATATGTGTGCTAAGCTAGGATAAAGTAATAGGAAAGTATTAAGACTTTTGTTTTGTAACCATTATGTAGTTCACAGAATCAAGTAGATGGTTGCTGGGATCTTACGGATGCTGAGATTGGAAAGCGTTGGAATATAGTCTTTATAACGTTATGAAACGGGCTAGCTGTTAAACGTGTTCTGCGGTACGAATTGAAGAAACAGTCCTACAAAATGAATTGAGTCTGAAAAGGCTCCATGTGGATCAATGCTCCACTCTGATTAAAACTTATGAGTAAGGAGGACGTGCAGTTCTTTGCACGTCAGTTTGTGATCAGTGGGGTAGTAGTCGTTGCTGTTGTGTGATTGCACGTCCTGCAGAGCAAAGCGTTGTAGGTTTAGTATTATTTTTTTTTTTTTTTTGCAATTGCTGGTTATGACATATTGGCCATTTATTTATTTGGTACTTTTCCGTTAACGGGACAGCACTTGTGGAGTGAAATGTAGATGGAAAGGTAACGCGAATGTTATCCTAATTACATGCTGACATTGGGAAAACATGTTCCTATTTTTCAAAAGGCTTTCTCCCGATGTTCGGCTCATAATTTTAACAGATGTCTCAACTTTTGCAAAGGTGTTTTACCCGTTGTTTGTGTGTGATTAGGTTGCCATATCTGACTGACAGCATTCCACATGTTAAGACACTGTCCCGAATCAGCAGCTGGTGGGGAAGAGGAGCACTTCCTCTTTATTTTCAGAAATTAACATCCGTGATGTAAGCCGTAATTAGTAAGTCACACAGATCTTTGTAACCGGCAGGGACTTGGGCCGAAAGGAGTGACAATCACAGATCAAAGCCGAAATTAAGACCAGAATACGGCAGCAACATACCCAGCCAGCACTGACTTTTCCTGAAAAATGAGTGGTGCTGTGACGACAAAGCCAGAATGAAAAGCTTAGCAGAACTATGCAATAATCAGTTCTAATATGTGACAAAATCAGTGACACTCTGAGATGGAATACGAAAGTAAAACCCGAAAAAAAAAAACGAACAGCATTGCCTTCAGATAAAGCGCACTTTCTGGATGCTGCAATATGTAAAAATAAACACATGCATCCTTTTCTTTAAAGGGCTTAGGAGCTGGGGATGCATACACTTTGCTATTTAATAAGTAACTAAGTAATACACTGGGTGCCACTCTGCAAGGAAAGTATAGCTTTTCGAATAAACATCAGCGGCAGCAGTATGAACATTCCAAGGGCTGCTTACAGCTGTTGGCCCGATAACGGAAAAGTTCCATTTATTTATTAGGTGCACCGATTATTGATATTTTTCAACCAAGATTCTGCGCACATGGGAAATGCAACAGACCCGATAACGGAAAAGTTCCATTTATTTATTAGGTGCACCGATTATTGATATTTTTCAACCAAGATTCTGCGCACATGGGAAATGCAACAGAAGAAATAACTAAGATGCATTTAATAACTATAAAATGTGCTGTTGAAGAAATGGCAGATAAATATTTACAATGAATATGGATAAGCAGCAACTAGATACTCGTAGTATACTATGTTGATAGTACATATAATGCCTAATACGATCACTTAACGTGCCCGTGTATGTTTTGTATATTATATCATTCAGAACAGTATTTGTTCAATATGCGGCTGGTATGTTTTTGTACAGTGTGGTGAAAGCAGTGGAGTTATGTTATAGGTACGCTGTCTGAAGCTGTTAAATTAGAAATCATTTGCAGGTGTGCTTTCATTTGTTTTCCTTAAAAGTTTAGCAATTGTAGTAGTTTCTTTAGGAAGGCTCTGCCAAGAGACAAGTTTACTTCAGCCTTTTTTTTTTTTTTTTTTTTTTTTTTTTTTTTTGCACCTAGCCGGTGAGAATTAAGGTTGATTTGGTTTACAATTGTCAAGGCTCGACAAGGAATGTGATGAATCCTGTATTGTGAGCTTGTTTAATAACTGAGGGTAGTACCTTTTATTAATTTGAATGTTGGTGTTTACCAGAAATGGTTCTCTAGCAGTATCAGGTGGCTAAACTATAGAATTTTCTTTTTAGTTGCATTAATAAGGCTGTGCTTTGTACTGTTAGAAGAGTGATAATGGGTATGGTATGTTCCTGTGTAGGCACAAGCACATTTAATAGTTATTGCCCTGTGAGCTTCCCTTGTGATAAGATATACATTCTTATATAGTTAGATTTGTTGCTGTAAAGTTAAATATTGGATGTAATAGGTCTGTATTTGTTTCAAAGGGCAGAATTTAATAATAATTAATAATAAAGCTTGACTATTTTTGTTGCTATTGTGGACTCAGAAAAGTAGAGAGGGAAAATTTATTTGGTCTCCTACCCAGGGCACACAGCGCTCTAAATGAATCCTCCAGCCGGGTTGCCACCTTTTGAAATGCCCAAAGTGTGACATTTTTTTGTAAACGTGAGATTTTTCAGGACAAAATAGACCCAAGGTCAGTGCAAAGGACAGAACTTCACTTTTAGCATATTTTTGTAGCATTTGAGTGCTTATGCTATTTCATATAATATTTGTGTTTCAGATACAAAATAACTGTTTTATGCAGCTACTAAAGAAAACTTAAGAAATACATTTTGTCTTAAAATCTGAGAAAATTTGCCATTTTTTAGTTTTTTTCGCAGGACACAACTGCCCAAAGTGGGACTGTCCCACGCAAAGAGGGGCGGGTGGTAACTCTAAGCCCATGATGTTGGTAACTCCTAGACAGGATTTTGGAGGTGAAAGCACAGTCTTTGTCAGCCGTAACTAGTACTGGACATTAACCCAACAGAAAGTTAGGGTTAAGCTAATCAAAAAGGACTAAAAAACTATAAATTTTCCAGCCACCTGACAGCGTCCTTCTTTACCGCTTTTTACTATAGAGCTGCTCCTGGAGAGTATTTTGTATCTGTTTCAACCTTTCCTATCTTGGGGGAAAAGGACTAATGCAAGCTGATAAACTGGATAGCTCTGAGAGGGACTTGTAAAAAAGCTTAATGTTATTGGGTGCCGATTAGTCTCATAGGTTCATAGATTAGTACTAAGCTAACTGCCCTTGCGAGCCATTTTAAGCCTAGCCAATTATTCCGTGTGAGACTCAAACCCTGCACCTTGTGTTTGTGAGGCAATCACCTTAACCATTAGGCCACCCTCCCAATGACTGGTAGTCAAAACATTTGCTTCATAGCAATGTGGTGGTCTGGGAGCCCAAGCTGTCCACTTAACAGGCCTAAAGGTAAGCATTCAAAATCTTATAGATGTCTGTCTTAAATGAGTGCACTTTACACAATTTTAATCTTTCTCAGCCAGATGGATGAGCGCCTTGTATTATTGAATATCTTTAATTGTACTCCTGTTCATACATAGGTTACTCAAAGGAGGAGTGGAAGTGCCAAAGGAGGTGGGTTCTGACTGGCAGACATTGTCTCTTAGAGGGTAGCAGTGCTTGCAATCCCCCTATTAAAACGAGTCATGGCCTGACTGCATTTCCAATCCAGCTGTTCCTGATTTTTGCTTCAGATTGTGCTCTACCCCTCATGCTTGTGCTTGTCTTTCGGCTTTTTCCGGTTAGGGGTCGCCACAGTGGAACTCCGGTCCGCTAATGATTGGTAGTTGATTTTTACGTGCCGAGTTACCAGCCCTGATGCACAACCTTCAACGAAGGTACGTCCATTCACGCATGTCTCCACGCAGAAGACACTCTAGCTGAGAATCGAACCGGATAGCATCTGACTGTGAGGCAACAACGTTACCGCAGCACCACCACCGCGGACTCTACCCCTCATAAAAATTCTAATAGGGGAAATTGCAGGTACTCCAATCTGGTAAGAAGCATTCTTGGTCAGTCAGGAGCAGTGTGGCTTCAGGTTTTATTTGTTTTCCATTAGTTTTCTTGTTTGTTGTTTACTGCACAGAACTGTGCTGAGCATAGTTCTTCAGTAGTAGTAGTTCCATAGTGGGTAGTGTGCATAAGTAACTTCCTTCTCTTGCATATTCCTAGTGGAAATGTACATTTCTCTAAATCCTTTGAGTTAGACACCCACTTCTGATCTGTGTAAACAGCTTGCACAAGCTTCCTCTTACCTGTGCTTGTCTGCACAACCCAGATATTGGCTCTGCTTAGCTGCACAGATAGGAATGTGAAGCATCACCAGTCCAACAAACTTCTAAATACTCTGAGTGTCTCTTCACTTCCCCTTCCTGACCTTCAGTACACAGCTGACTTGGTTAGCATGAGGGGATCGCTTACTAACCCCACATTTATTGCCACTCTTATAGCACTCTATCTCTGAGGGGAAAAAAACTCCTTCTTAACCCAAGGGACTCATATGTGAGAGATGTAAATATTTAAACTGGAAGCATCCCTCTCACAACCAGTAGCACTTACTGAGTAAAACACTGCATTACCAGTCTCCCACCCACACCTAAGCAACATCCCCAGGCTGTCAACACAAAACTTTTGCTTGGTGATGCATTTAAAAATCTTTACCTAAACCTCCTGGTACCCCTAATAATCCATGAAAACCACCAAGCCTACAACCCTCATCAATACCAGCATACAGCACACTCTAATACAACTACTGAAAGTGATCACTCATCTGGAAAGAAGATGTCCTTAAGCCATTAAGGCCAAGATGTTACATGTCCTGGTCATAGCTGACTTC
This sequence comes from Protopterus annectens, assembly GCF_019279795.1. NCBI lineage: Eukaryota > Metazoa > Chordata > Ceratodontiformes > Protopteridae > Protopterus > Protopterus annectens. The sequence goes on along the minus strand of NC_056748.1, from coordinate 807,247,390 downwards.
ATAGTCAGACACACAGATACACCTCAAGCTAAGAAAAGACTGGGTAACAGCTGGTTCTTAGGTGCCAGTGTCACTAGTGCCCTCAAGGCCCTTCATCCTAGGTACACAGATGACCTGGTCATCATGCACATGATTTGAGACGCACCATTGTGTCATATAAAGGGGGGCATGCCGAAGCTCTTTGAGTGCACACTGAAATGTGGTGTAAATTGTCTTGAGCTGTATCCTGCCATTGCTAAGAATGACGCTACAATACTGTCGGAAGATAGTTGACTTATTCCATTGACTTGGCTATCGGTGGCATTCATGGGGAGGAGGATAAAAATCTATGTGGCCTGAGAGGAGAATGATTGATGACCCTAATTGTTTTGCTAGGGATGGTCTGTCCTCATGGATTCCATATGTTGGCAAGGATTTTCTTTTCCCCAAAGTGCCTTTTTAGGCAAGTTGTGTCTTTTCAAATTGCATGCATAGCAAGACCAAATTAAGGCTGCATGAAGTTTGTGCTGTTCAGTGCTAGAAGTCTTAACAGGAAGATGTACTTCTTATAAGCATTCCTAACTTGTGAGAATATAGACATCTGATAATTAAAGAAACATGGCTTCAGAATAGTGATAGCACCCCCATAGCATGTGGTTTCAATGCTTACCACACTTTCAAGCCCAACACCAAAACCATTGGAGTTATAGGAGTTGTCTTTCTTCCTAAGAAGTCAGCTGACCTCCAGAATGTTAAGGTAGAGCAGTGATCTTGAGCTCCTCCATAGCCATCTGATCGTAAGTAAGACTCTGTGCCATGTCACAGCAAACTATCAAATTCCATTCTATATCACTTGCAGTCCATGATTCATATTTAAACAAAGTGGCATCCCTCACTATAGAATCCAACACTGTTCTCTTGGATGACTTCAGCTATCTAGACATTAACGGAGAAACCTACACCACCATTGATAAGTTTCTTGGGACAACTCGTTCTAGTCCCAGCTAAGAGTATTTAAGTATCTGATCTGGTTCTCACCATTATAGCTTCTCCCTTTGGTCAACACTTTCAGTTAAGACATCATTGGTCATATTTGAGCACTGTTCAGGAATATTCACTATTAGGATAAAACTGGATCTGTCATAAAACTTCTCTTCTCGGAGACTACTTTAAAGTAAACCTTTCAGTTTCCTCTTCATCTTATTAACCCCACCATGTCCACCTTAAAGCAAGCGTTGAGGTTTTGTTCCTTATAAGGCACAAATACAGTTCCAAGCTCAGGAGTGAGCCCTAGTAGTGGAGCCCTAGTACAAGCAAACTATACAATAAGATGAAGAAACTTTGTCCATGCTTGTTAATTTTAATACCCTGTAATTTAGAAGATGATTTAGAAAGATCAGGAAAGAACTCCTGAAGCAAAATCAAATCTTCCAAAAGTATGTATGAACTGAAAATTGGCAACAATGTTGAGGAAAATCGCCAAACCTTCTTCATCTATGTCCGACGCATTAGCTTCATGCAATGCTAGGTATTAGCTGTAATGCTTAACACACACTCTTACATGAGGATATAGCCAACATATCGGTTGACAAATTTAGCATGAACTTTACTCATTTGACCCCCCCCCCAAATAAAAAAAAACTTTTCACAACAAATTAGTATGCCAGTGCCAGTCTGTCTCTGAGCAAGTCTTGACTGCACTGTCCAAGGTAAAAAACACTAGCTCCATGGTTCCGCATATTGTGCCAGGTTGTCTCTTTGTTAGGACTAGACACTATATCTTGCAGAGTTGTCAGTAATAGTATTTAATCTCTGTTTCTCTACTGGATTTGTACCAGTGGTATGAACAACTGCTGTTCCACAAGCACCAGACCTAAACTAATTTTTTAAAGACAAATCTTGCCTCTTGGACTTTGTGGTCTTCTTTGAACTGGTCACTGATGTATTAGATGCAGGCAAATAGATTCACACTGCCTAGCTGGACCTGGCAGAGGAATTTGATACTTGGATCACGCCAGAATGTGAAATGCTAACTCTAACTAAATCTAACCTCCCTGTTGCCCACTTGATAACAAATTGGCTTGCCGAGAAAACTAGATCTATTACTGTTGGCACACACACATTGAAAAGAGTTTACCGGTGTTGTTCCCCAAGGATTGTTCCTATGACCACTTCTCTGTGGTATTTATTTTTCTAATGTTGAGGCAGATACTGAAGGCTTGTGGATGATTGTTTGTATTTGACTGCATACTCATAGTGGTCAAACTCCTCATCTGACTTCCAGACTCTCCAGGAAAGCCTAACACACTGTAAATAAACTAGCACTTAAGAACACTTAGAAGTCTAAATCTCAAAATGCACTCACTCTAGGCACTCCTTAAAATGGAGAACATCGATATCTGTGCAGTGACTGAGACCTGGTTCAAGGCTCCAGAGAGCACCCCTGCACTACCAGGCTATAACTTGTACCACACTTTTCGGCCATGTAACCTGGACTGGAACACCAAAGGGGGAGGTGTGTCCATATTCATTAAGGATATCCACACCTCCAGGCTAGTTGCTCGGCATAATGCAGCCGAGGTTATCCAAGTGCAACTAACTGTGGGCAAAACTGCAATCCAAATTGTAGCTTGCTACAGATCACCCACCATGCCCCAGGATTCCCACTCCTCTTTTCTTGATGTACTGGAAAATATTAGGGTTCAACCAAACACCCTAATAATGTGCGATTTTGACTACCTCACCATTAACTGGGAAAACTACTTATGTACCAACTCCTTCGCCCAACGCTTTCTGGAATTCATAAACTCCAATGCCCTGGATCAACTTATCCACAGCCCCACCAGGGGCAACAATATCCTAGATCTAGTCATTACCAACATGAGTGACCAGTGTTCCATACCTGAAGTCAACGCCTCATTGGTCCGATCCGACCATAAGCTAATTACCCTAGATATCCACATCCTGCCCCCACTACCCATTAAGGAAACCATGGTAAAAAATTTCTCCAAAGCCAACTTCATGCTTCTTAAGACAGAAGTGGTGAACTTCATGACACCCATGCAGATGGACAATACAGTTATGACTATTGAATCCTACACAATTGCACTTTATAAGCACTTACATGAGTGCATGGATCATGCTATCCCAAACAGAACCAAGACGCTATCCTCCAAAAAAAGGAAGCCAATCTGGTGGTCCCCTGCCATATACAAACTGTACAACAGAAGGAAGAAACTGTTGCAAAAGAGAGTAAAATCCCATGAGTGGAGGAGCTCCCTGGTCAGCCTCAGTAAGAAGCTGCGATCCCTAATAAAATCCTCCAAAGCTAATTACGAAAACAAAATCTCCACTGATTCTAAAGACAACCACAAAGCATTCTATAGCTATGTCAAGAATCTCAATGGCCACACTCAGATCTGCTCTGAGTTACAGCACAATGGCACTAAATATACAGACCCAACTGATATCGCCAACATCCTGGCAGATAAGTTCAGTGCTAACTTTACCCCCCTCTTACCCATTAAAGAGCCCATCTCTGCACCGGTAAAATGCAAAGTTCCTGTAATCATGGCTGCACAGGTATAAACCACACTCTCTAAAGCCAAGAACACAGCATCCATGGAACCAGACAACATCCCAGGCTGCATTCTACACAAACTACAGAACGAACTGGCACCCCACCTAAGTACCATGTTCAGTCATAGCCTCACCTCAGGTTTTGTGCCTGCTGAATGGCGTACAGCGACGGTTATCCCACTCCACAAGGGGGGAGCCACCACGGACCCCGGGAACTACCGCCCCATTAGCTTGATGAGCCTGGTCTGCAAAGCCATGGAACGTATCATCATGGAACTTATAAACAAAGACATTGGTAATCTCCAAACTCTGGACCCCACCCAGTTCGGGTTTGTAAAAGGCAGATCATGTCTCCCTAACCTGATAGACTTCTTTGAAGCAGTCATCAAAGCTGTAGACAAGGGTAAGGTGGTTCACACACCCTATCTAGATCTTGCCAAGGCTTTCGACACCATCCCCCACTCTGGAATTATAGATAAATTCACTAAACTAAGTATAAATCCCTGTGTCACTTTGTCTGATGAATGATTTACAAGTTACTCCTGAGTCTTTTCTCTGTACCTTAGGTGTTCAGTCTTTGTACATGAATATCCCACATAATTGGGGGTATTTTTGCACTTAAACATTGGTTGGAGATATGTGGTATATATTATTCTAGACATGCTGAGTATTTGATCTCACTAGTATGACTAGTGTTGGAACATAATGTGTTTTTCTTTTTGTGGTGATTGTTACTTATGATGGGAACGGCCATAGGCAGTACATTTGTCCCAATCTATGCAGACCTCTTTATGAGGTATTTAGAATGGCATTTAATATATAGCGACATGAACCCAGTTAAAAAATAAATTGACTGTGTGGCGTTGCTGTCTGGACAATTGTTGGTGCGTATGATCTGGAACTA
>NC_056748.1:807187928-807227928 GCF_019279795.1 Protopterus annectens | reverse complement strand
TATTCTGTGTCTAGGTCACATTATCATTTCTACAGCTTCTAGGGTGTTTAGAAAATGTCTAGCTCCAGGGATAGCCCATTGCACACTGCAAGGCATTCATGTTTTTTAGTTAGTCAACAGGATTTTGTTTCTAAAATGCCTTCTAGATACATCTCTTCAAAACCATTCCTAGCATAGGAAAAGGTGAATTTTTATCTGAAAACCTTCCTAATGTTCTATCCAGTTTGAGACTTAAGCCAGAGAATACCTCAGAATTATTGAGTTTGTGGCTTCTATGATTTGTGTGATTCCTTTGCAAAGTTATTCATGAGAAAAAAAGAAACATCTGGACCCACATTCTCATCTTCTGAGATTTTCAGGTTCTTGTTTTGGGCTTTATTGTGGTGAGACATATCAGTTTTTGTTTGGGGAACAGTTTCTATGGGGGTAGAGGTGCAAGCCGTGTGGGACAGTTCAGACAAGACAGAGTATGTAAATGTTAGAGATGGTAGCTTTGATCCATGCTATAGAATCTCTTTGTGATCTTTAGTCTCTGTAATCATTGCAGGTGATTAGACAATACCATGGTGATGTGATGGGGTCTCCAGGTCCTATCCCTTGTGCAAGTTGGCTTTGGAGTTGGCTCTACTGAAAAATAGGGTAGACTAGCTGAGTATGACCAGAACAGACCCACAAGAAAGGAAATTGAATGAGGTGGGTCTTCCAGGAATGGATCAAATTGTGGGAAACACATCAAACAGATTTGTTCATCATCTTTCAAAACAGACAGCTAAGTAAATTCTGCACTAGAACTCATTGCAGGCAGACCGAGAAACAAATATATTTTAATTCTGTTATTTAAGAATGTTCCTGTATGCATTTTCACTCTTTCTACTGATGTTTAGGATTATTCTGAATAGTCAGAAGTACTCCAAAAAAATATTATAGTGAGTCCCTTCTGGCCCAGGCAACATTGGTTATTTCTTCTTATGGAATTGGCTATGAGCAGTTACCACAAGCTTCCTAGCAGATTGTATTTACTCACACATAACAAGGGAGTTTGATACAGCCCACTCTCAAACAGCTTCAGCTGACTGCCTGGACGATTCATTGATGCCTAACTCTGGGGTTTGAAGGAGAAGGCTTTCGGGATTGTCATACTACCGTAGAAGCCAGGCCCTCTATTAACATGTGCCACTAGTGGTAAAAAATAAATAAATAAAATGAGGTGGATATAGCACTTAGGCCCAGCACCGTCTAATTTTTGATTTGGGAGTGTGTGTGAATACTTTTGTCCACGGCTGAAACAAAGACGACAATCAGTAATACAACTGTTAATATGGCAATATTTGTTGCATAAAACTGCCTATGTGCTGACACCCTGAATTGTCTCTGTTCTTAGGAATTCAAAGAACAACTGTTTCTCCCATCATAAGCTAAACTTCTTGAGATTGCTTGTTTAGATTCAGCCCCTTATCCCCACAGTACTGCAACCACAGATGTAGCTTAGATGAGAAAGGAGATCTGGGAAGGTAAAGGTCTCTTTGCTGGGGGACTGGGTGCACATCTTCCTAAAACATATTTATTTTATTTGTTTTGTGGGTGCTTAGTCTTATGAAATGCCATTTCATTAAGTGCAGTTAATTCTACTAAAGTCATTAGTTTAGCCTGAGTTATATTGTCTTGACTTGCATTTTTTACTCTCTGCTCCAGCACATTAGCATTTTGCATTCTTTTTTCCTTCCTGTGCAGCTGCTGATTGCCTTCCTTGTACTTATGCCTCTTATAACAGTCGTGTGCCCGCCACCCTTGACTGGAATTCTGCTTTGATTAATTAGAGCCACCAGCCACCCCTCTTATGATAAACATGTACTGTTTTTATTGTTGGCAGGGATATAGGGATCCTGGTATCCTATTAAAGCATTCCTTAGACCAGAGTTTTCTCTCTCTCTCCTTCTATGTGATGCAGGCATGCAGTGTCTTTGCTGTTTGTATGTCACTCTGTCAATTATACTATGCTTGAATGACTGCCTGTGTCTCTGCTTGGGTCCCTGCATGTAATCACCCCACGGGGAAACCTACAACAGCTGCTTCAGACTCAGCCCAGTAAAATGAGCTGACCTTTGTCTTCTCTAACCTATTCCACTCTCTGACACTTTGTAGCCTTCACCCCTAATCCCAGTATGTGTCCCAAATTATCGAGATGTTAGCCAGACTTTGTCTGCTGACTCTACAGACCACTTACCATTTTTCTGAGACTTTTTGCAGCTTTAGTTAAAGGAGTCCTCTAAATGAGCATACAAATGTAGTGCAAGTCATTTGCAGTATGGCAGATAACCAGATAATTTTGGAAATGGCTAAAATATGAAAATGCTGCTTAAAAATAAATGCAGTTTATGAAATTTTTATGGTGAATTTGTTAGCCAGCATTTTAAAGTAGCACATTTATGTATACCTGCATTGATGTTGGTGGGAGGGGTACACCCCCTTCAAAAAAAGTTCACAGAATAAGAGAATGTGACTTGTTAAATTAAACTTTTTAGTTATGCCCTTAGATTAAAGATGCATGGTTGTTTAACTATATTTAGGACAGGACAGGACATTTAAAGATGCATGGTTGTTTAACTATATTTAGGGCAGGACATTTTGTGTACTTCTGCTGTGTGGATTAATGCACAAGAGTTTTTTGTACTTTGTCTCTGATATTTTTTCCTCAGGAAAAGTACAGTAAGAAAATATGCTAGAGCCACTTTGACTTACAGTAGATGAAATAAAGGGAGTAAATAAATTCTTGAATGTTAGTGGCTATGAGCATACAGAAAGTACATTGTAGCTTTGGCAGAGCTAGACAGAACATTTCTACTACTTTCAGCAGAAACTCTCATCTTTAAAAAAAATTCATTTGTACTGTGCAAATCTCGGACAAGCTGCAACATTTTGTACGACAGACTCTTCCCTTAATTCCTTGACACCTTCCTCCTGCTTTTGCTAAAGCTGTGCAGATCTATCTGTTTGACCTGATCTGACACTTTGATCACTGGTTCTAACATTTCCACTGTCTTTGGGGGATCATAGGAGTTTGTATTTGCTAAAGACATTTGATAGCATAATTTGATTTCAGAAATCTGAAACTTGCACTCTGAGCTATATAATATGCTTTGAAAAGTTAATGAGGCAGCTGGTTTTCATGAATGACTATGCCTTGTGGGCGCTGAGGATCTTGTAAGTAATTTTTTTTTAGTTTAAGCAAATTCCCCACATCAGTAATGCAGTATAACAGTGGTAGAATAGTTTAGTTTAGTTTTAACCTGTTAATTGAGAACTGTTGGATTTTCTTGTTGCCTTAGAAATACTAATTTCTTTGTATAACTTCTCATTCATAATCCATAGGTTTGTGCCATTTATTTCAAGTGAAGGATGACTGCTTTGTGTTATAATGGAAAAAAAAAACATCTGAGGACAGGTATCAGGCTTCTTGTCTACCATTGATAAACTATATCTGGAGGTTAGGCAATGCTGAATGTGCATTGTAGTTGAGGCATTTTCCAAATGATTTGAGTTTTAAAAGAAAAAAAGGTCTTGTACCATTTTAGAGAAGGTTTCACTGTAACACTATAACATGACTTTTACCATCAAGAGGGTACATAGAGATTTATGGTAAACTGTTACTGATAAATACTGACATGGCAACCATTTAGTTTGAAATGAATCTCCACCCTATCTCCTCTGCATTTTAGAATAGATGTGTTGTACAGAAATGAAGTGAGGGTTAATCTGAGGTTTACTGTTTAGTACCATTACTTACGTATGATTAGTGACCACACACATATTAGGAAGCACAAGCTGGTGTATTTTCTGCATCTTTCCATTAAGGTAGTACTGCAGATTAGCAGCTTGCATTTTAACATAAATACAAACATGATATTTAGAGTTTTGCATGACCACTTAATCCAGTGTAAAGTTGCAGTTGGAAGGTACAGAAATGTGTCTAGCTATGTGAGATGCAAGATGAGTAATGGAATAGTTGGGCATTTAGGAAGACAGATTGTTTGGAGTATGTATGGTATGTGTTGTGTTGTGGGGGGTGACTGTTACAATTTGTATACAAAGAGATTTTGTCATGCCTTATTTTCATGTTCAAACTGCCATGTGTTAAGAATATGTCAGAGATATAATTGTTAGTATGTGGAATGGGTTGTAGGAACAGAATTCAAACCATCATATTGAAAATGTCAATGTGTAACTAAAATGTAATAGTAAGTTTCTTTTTAGCTAACAAGCTGCAGATCTTATTAAGATGGCTGCTGACAAACAAGTGTTCAACTATAATTTAGAAATACTTGACCCATGGTGCAATATGATAAGTACTGTGATCTATAATGTATAAGACTAGATAGATGGGGATTCTAATCTCACTCCAGGCCAGTGTGTGTGTGTGTCCTTGCAAAACAACTGATCTTAACCATCAGGCCTCAGTGGCCTAATGGATAAGGCATTGACCTCCTAAGCCAGAGATTGTGGGTTTGAGCCCCATCTGGGGTGATAAAATCTTGATACAAGTAGAATGTTTGGGAGGGAAGATGGCAGAGTGGTTAAGGTGTTTTTTACCTTGCAGAAAAAAGGTATAGGATTTAATTCTGACATAGTTTAATTGGTGAGGCTTAAAATGGCCCACAACAGCAGTTAGCCTAGTACTAATCTATGAACCTATGAACTACAGATTTTGCATGGTAGTCAAGACAAGTGGAAAGAAAAAAAAGTGATGTGGGAGTTTTGGCAAAGTGATATAAGTAGACAGGGAAATTAGAGGTTCCATGCAGCAAATACCTTTCATAACAGCGTAGGTATCTGTAAATATGTATCTGGATCTGTGTTCAAAGTTGCACAGGCTGAGAAGATCCATTGTTTTGTATTATATAGGGATATTCATAATATTGATAACTGTTGCAGTAACCTTAGCTGCATGGGTTCCAAAGCTTCAAGGCACCTTCCATGTGCCCAAACTGTCAGGCAGCTTGAGCTTATCCGATTAAATTATAAGCCCTTCATATCTTTACTGCCACCAAAGAGTACGCTCCTAAGACTTTCGAGGATCGACAGTCTGCTTGGTGCTGTTCCTTTGCTAGGCAGTTAAGTTCCCTTTAGAGAAAAACTTCCGTTTTCTAAATATTGTTTGTGTTTTATCACTTTCCTTTTCAGGAAAGTTATTTTAAAGCTAGGAGTTTTGTGTTTTAACAGACTGTCATGAGACCATGTGATTTTTTTCCTCCCTATCCGTTTAAAAAACTTGTAAAGTAACAGACATGTTTTTATTTTACTTTTTGGTGGCTGGCAAATTGTTTTAAAGTGTATTTACTGTGTTTCTGTAAAGGTGACTTTTAAAGACTTGTATTTTTTTTTTCTGGCATTTGCTGCTTTTCTTCCCTGGGAAAGAGGCACCATTTTCAGCTTGACCATGGAAGGAACTACCAGTCCCATGGTCAGTCATTCTAGCCACAAAAGTTAAGCAAGAAACTTTTGCCACCAAGGTAGGCTAGCAATTTACCACAGCTGTAGCTGGGTAACTCTGCTGTGGCCATTTGCTGCACCTCAGACCTCTTGTCTTTTACCCCAGATCCCTCTGGTGTAGCACCTACAGCCACTATACACCGAGGATTAGCCGTGCACTCTGCTGCTATTGGGGTCCCTTTAGTAGGCAAAGGAGAGCCACTGTTGTTGGTGTTGGTTGAGGGAACAGGGAAGACTTACTTGTTGTGTCAGAATGCTGTGCCCATGTAAGTAACTGTTGGCCCCATTTTTCCTTTCACAAAGAAACGGAAAACTAAGAATATGTCTAGTCCTCCAATAATGCCAGGGTAACTCTATGGCTTGGCTTGTAAAAGCCCCAGGGCCATTAGCCTAGTACATACCTATGAACCTATATAGTCCCCCCCCCCCCAGATTTCTGATTTGGACTCGGAGGAGAGCATAGTTTCTGGTTCTCTCTGTTACATACCTCTCACCCTCATAGAGCAAAAAAATCTGGACAAAACAATAAATAAAAATGGCACAAATGGCCCAAATATTGCCCTTACAAACTTTTATAAAGTTGATGGAATATCAGGATTTGTATTAGCAAGAATTTTCTGAAGAGTATGAAGCCTGAAACTCAAATGTCTGTCATTATTTTCCAACTTCAGTCTTTAATCTGCTGCTAATTTACCAGAAAACCACAATTTTATGAAAAACAGATCAAAAATATGAGGTAAAAATCGGGACTTTCCACAAAAATCTGTACAGTTCAGAGGTATACCCTGTGGATGTTTTTCCTTATCTGAGACTATTGCTAGGATATACCTGTGTTTTCAGTGGGAAAACACTGACTTCGTATTCCCTCAGAAAATAGTGTGCTACAAAAGAAAATTCAGTACCTGCACCTATTACTCCTGTTCTGTCTGCTTTAGAGGGTATGTGTGTGTTACTGCCTGTAGTTTTCCTAATAGTCAGCCATCTGCCCCTAAAAAAAAAAAAAGCAGATATATAAAGTTTAGTCGATTCCACTGTTGCTAAACACTTAATTCCAATCCCACCCTTTCTGATAAGGGTAAGAAAATTATTGATAAGTATGAGGAAAAAAGTGTATACTTCTGCAGCTTTGATTTTCAGAATTTTTAATAGTCTAGTTTGTCTGTTAAAGTTTGTTTTGATTTAATTTTAAAAGTATGAGAAATGTTTTATCTACAATCTCTTCTTGTGAGGAAATGTCTGCTTTAAATCTAGTTCCTTCTATAGCACAGGTCACTACTCATTGTTTACAGTGTGTATATGACTCTGATACTAACTGCTTCCAGGGCTATGGCCACTGGTACTGTTTTTTGAGGAGATTTGCATGGCTGCATTATCAGAACTTCTCAGATTAAGTTAAAAATTAGATTTTAAATTTCCTTTTAGATAGAAATTGTTTTTGCCCCTTCTGCTGCAGAGGTGATCAGAAGTGTGATTGATAAAAGGGGTAAGCTGATTCGGGAAATATCCAAGGTGTTTCAGCCCTCCTTTTTCAAAATTTGTAATGGATTCTTTAACTCTTCCTCCAATTTTAGCAAACTGCCGAATAAAGAGATTCAATAAAATACAAGGAAACAGATGGTTAAGAAGAAATGGCAAGGGTGTTTCAAAAGGAAAAATCAAATCTCCCAAAAAAAAAACAAGGACAGTCCAACAAGTCTGAATGACTGTGTTCAGGAGACCTTGTGACCCCTCCCTCCCCTTTTTTCTTCCAGAAATTCTGAATTTCAATTTTTTCTCCTTTGCAACAGATTGTCTTAAACTAATGTTTTTTTTATGATCATTCAACAAGGTTACAGATAGCAGTGGGAGGAAATTCCTTCCTTCTTTCCAGGGAGTCATTCCTCATCCTCCAAGTCAGACTCTGTTCCACTGGTTCTTCATCACGTGCTTTCCCAAGGAGTGATAGAACCAGTTCCTCCTTCCCAGGTGGGGAAGACTTTTTATTCAAGGATGTTCTTGGCACTAAGGAACAAAATTCTTGGAGACCAGTTCTGGATCTTTCTTAAGCCTGTTTTGTGATAAGTGACCTCATTTTGAGTTTGGGCACTTGCACCTGTTCCTTCATCCTCTTTCAAGTTTTCTGGTAACACTAGACTTAAAAGATGCTTCTCATCCCATCCCTGTTCATCCAGACTTCAGATATTTCTTAAGGGTTTTGTATCTGGATCACATTATCTGTTTTCTGTCTTACCCTTTGGACTATACACTGCACCAAGAGTGTTCACAAAGTGTTTAGCTCCAGTTATAGCTCATTGCAGGCTACAGGATATCCTAATTTTTCCATATTTAGATGACTTGCTTAACTTTGCACAGTGCTATTCAAAGTCTCAGGTGTCTCTTCGGTGAGAGTTCTCTTATGATTCTAAGAGCTTTCAAACTTTTTTTCTTGACTCCTTCACACAGTATTCTGTTCTTTAATGTCAACTAGTTAGCCCAGTTCAGAGCTTTCCTTCCGCAGGAAAAGCATGATCTACATCTAGATCTATTTCTAACGTTTTTGACTCAAACTTTAGTCGCTGTGAAGGAATAACTCAGGAATTTGGGTCTCACTGCTTCTATAATTGTCGTGATACCCCTGGCAAGGCTCCACGTGAGACAAATAGTTCTGAAGTCTGTTTGGTCCCACCACCATCACCCTTTGTCTTTTCAAATCCCAGTTCTGGGGTTTGTCAGAAGAGAAATTTGGTGGAGAGAACATATATCCTTAAATGCAGATCTCCCCTTTTCACTCCCTGTTCCAAAGCAGTCACCACAGATTCATTGGACTTTGAGGAGTAGTTTCAGGAGGGATAAAAGTGCAGGGTGTGTGGGACACCAAGGACAGACAAGCACATAAATATCAGAGATGCTTGCCTTAATCAAGGCACTCAACGTTTTGAACCATTTTTATTTCATGGGACCTCTTAAAGTTGTTTCAGACAATAGCACAGTAATGTAGTACATCAAGCATGGGGAAGCCAGGTCATTCCTCCTCTGCAGACTAGCCAATATTTTATTCATCTGTGGGGAGTTCTTAAAGTCAATCTCTTTGCTTCCTCTCTGTGTAGCAATTTGCAAGATTCTCTTCCAGAACTCCCTGCAAGAAGCTCAGCATGACCGATGCAGTTTCTTTTCCATAAATAGGAATTTTCCCATATGTTTTTCTACTCTTTCCATCCAATGTACTTCTGAAGATTCAAAAGGAAGCACCTAAGGTCATTGTGATGATTCCCTACTTGTCCAGGCAGCAAAGCTTTGTTCTTCTTTTGAAAATTACCAGGACCAAGTAAATCTGGCTTCCTCACAGACTGGATCTTCTCAGACAAGAATGGGGTGTTTGATACACCCAGACATCAGTTGACTGCCTGGATGATAGGGTCGAAATTCCTTTTAGGCACCTGTTTTACTGAATACATGCAGCAGTTATTAACAGTGGCAAGAAAACCTGCTACTAGAAAATCATATATTAGCAAATGAAAAAGGTTTTCTAGCTGGTGCTGGCAACCTAGCCTGCACCCGTTCAGGGCTAGTTGTTCTCTGGTTTTACAATATCTGTGTGAGTTATTGCTCTATGGCCTCCTTATTCCTCCGTCAAGGTTCATTTAGGTTCATTTATTGGCCATTTCAGCATATCTGTCCATGGATCCTCCTGTTTTGATGCATTCTCATTTCAGAATGTTTCTGAAAGGGGTTTTGCACAAGAGGCCTCCAAGTAAACCGGTGGCCCTTCCTTGGATTCTTTAATTTTTGCTCCATTTGAACCAGCTAACCTGGCTGACTTGAGGTTCTTAACATGGAAAACAGTTTTACTGATTGTGCAAGAGGAGTATCTGAGTCACAAGCCCTTATGGTGAGTCAACCTATCTCATTTTCCAGAGGGACAGGTTTTCTATGAGAACTAATCCATCCTTTTTTTACTCCTAAAGTGGTATCTGAGTTTACTTTAAGCTGAACTGACCATTTCTCCATTTACTTTCCTGAATGTAAAAATGAGGGGGAAAGGATCATTCATACCTTTGATGTCCACAGTCGGTCAAATTAATTCCACAAGTCACTCCACAAGCAGTTAGATTTTTATTACCAGATCTAATACTTTGGAGATTCGCCTTCTTAGGATATGACATCACAACATTTCTTGCTTGTTTTTATATAGGAAAAAAACAGTTGAAGTGCCTTATTACTTGAGTAGTTTAATATTTAATAATTTAGTTATTGGAAATATTGGATAGTATTAAGAACAAATAACTTAACATTTAAATATATAATCAACATCCTGATTTTAAATCCCTAAGGCATAAAGTCCTACAGTTCAAAATAATTTTCATTTCTTCTTCTTCTTCTTTCGGCTTTTTCCCGGTTAGGGGTCGCCGCAGAAGATCACCTGTCCGCTCATGATTGGCAGTGGAGTTTTACAGTGCCGAGGTGCCAGCCCAGCGCCCAACCTTCCACAGAAGGCACACACACACACACACACACACACACACACACACACACACACACACACACACACACACACTCACACCTAGGGCCAATTTGGAGTGTCTAATGCACCTGCAGCATGTCAGCATGTCTTTGGGATGTGGGAGGAAACAGGAGCACCCGGAGGAAACCCACGCAACCACAGGGAGGACATGCAGACTCCGCACAGAAGGCACCCCAGCCGTGAATCGAACCGGAGAACCTCTTGCTGTGAGGCGGCAACGCTAACCGCTGCACCACCGTGGCCGCCCAAAATCATTTTAATTTCTAATTCCCTTAATTTATTTAAAAAATCATCTCCCCTAGGGAGAAAAGCTTGTGTCAATACACTGAAATGGAACCCAGAATCTAACCCCAGATGTTTTATTACAAAAAGTTCTGTCACTGGCCTTTTTTATTCCTAATGTCACCCAAGTGTTCTAGGATTCCGACTTTTACCATCATTCTGTCTGACCCACATACTAAGCTGGATGCTGACATCCACACTCAGTAATTTATACAACCCCATTTTCTTCTTTAGTCACTTTGTACACATTTAAGGCCTTTCAAATGGAACATTTTCTTTTGTATCCCCAGTCAAGGCAGCTGCCCCCCCCCCCCCAATATATATATATATTTGTACAGGAGAAATTGTTACTTCCCCTAGTTGAGTCAGTTGTATCTGTGGATCTGAAGTTTTTGACCTGGAAGACTTTCTATTGCTAGCTATGATTTCAGGCAGGAGGATCTCTTGAGTAGCAGGCCTTGTGCATAAATTCTCAGTACCTGGATTTCAACTGCAAAAGAGCACCCTTAAGGTCAAATCCATCCTTTAGGCCAAAGGTTGCTACTGAATTTAATTTTAGCTAGTCTGTTAAGCCTCTCATGTTCCTCAGAGAGCCTTGTCTTTATTGCACCCACAATCTGAATCCCTGGTGTGTCAGTGATTTGGTTACCAATTATGTTATAGTATAAGGCAGGTAAACTTGATCTGAAGTGTGCATCTGACAGAGAGAAATTATGTGTAGGGGAGGAGCCTGAGCCTTGGATCCAAAAAGCTTGCAATGCTTATGTTTGATCTATATGGATCCAATGAACATCAGTTGAGGGGGATAGAAAAAGGCAATATAGATCTATTGTTATGCTAAGTACATAACTTTCTTTTCTCCCGTCCTTCCAATATGGCAATGACCATTACCACCAACTTCCACACAGACTGGATTGGCTCACACAAGGCAGGGTGTTTGATCCAGCCCAACCTGAAAAATATTTAACTACCTGGTAAGAGAATTTTAATACCTTTTAGGCACCTGTTTTCACAGGATGTGCACAGGACACTAAATGAGGTGGGGTGGGGGGGAAATAAACTGCTACTAGTAAATCCATATATATATATATATATATATATATATATATATATATATATGTGTGTGTGTGTGTGTGTGTATATATATATATATATATATATATATATATATATATATATATATATATACACACACACACACACGCACACATGTGGAAAACTTTTTTTTTAACTGGTGCCAGTCCAAGAACCAGGACTCTCTCTTCAGGCCCAGCTGCTTCTGATTCTTGATTATTTTGTCAGCCTTAGAGGATGTCTTTTCATACTGCCTGCAATAATCCTGACCATCTATCCTTAGTCCGTAAAAAGGTAGATAAACTCAATAGTTTCCCACTTTTGATCTGATCCTGCAGGCATTTCTGCATCACCTTAAGCTGGCAATAAGTTTTTGGTGAATTCTGCCCCCTTTCCAGGCGATATACAAGTTAACTTGTTGGCTAGATTTGGTAGAAGTGCATTTTCTCTTTAGCCCCTTTGGCTTTTAGAAATCTCATTTACCAGGGCCATATGTTAAAATTTGTTACAGTGCTCTGAACCTTTAAGGGAATAGTCTAATAATCTGCCTTCAGAGGATAAATTCTTTCTGAACCCCATTATTTCTAATATTAATTGGGTCTCTAAACATGTGGTAAAAAGTGTCTGTGCGAATACTTTTATCCAAGATCACTGCTACTTTTCTAAGGAAGTATGCCCAAGTGTGTAAGGAAATGTTCGCAGATGAAATTTAAATCTGAGATTTTGAACTCTGCTTTAGGTAAAATAAGTTGTTTGGTCCTTTTGCTACTTGGATCCTCAAACAATAAATGATGAAAGAGGAAAATTAGTTCATGGAGTTTTTTCATGTTCCCACTATAAATCAAATGGATCCCCTGTTTCCTTCAGGAAACCATCCTAAACAGGATTTTTGGAGTTTGGAATATCCAAGTTGCAAGCTCTTATGGTGATTCAACCTTATCCTATTTTCCTCAGATAGGGTTTCTTTGAGAATTAATCCTCCTTTTATACTTAAAGTGGCCTCTGGGTTTACTTTAAGCCAAACTATCCAGCTCCGTTTTCTTTCCTAAAATTAAAAATGAGGAAGAAAGGATTCTTCATACTTTGGGTGTCCACAGACCACATTGGTTTTATCTTGACAGACCTGTATCTCCGATCTTGCATCAATACCTTATTCCTTGTGAAGGTAAGAAGAGTTAACCTTTGTTAAAATGGACTATTTCCAAATGGTTGTCTCAGGCTACTACCTTATTTATACTCACTACAGCAAAGCTATTCCTAGCAAGATCAAGGCCCACTCTACCAGAGCCTTGGTTTTATCTATTGCTTTTTGGAAAGGGGTGGATTCTAGAAGTATTGTAGAAGCAACAACTTGGTCCTCTGTACATGTACAAAGCACTATAAGCTGATTCCTTCTCTGGTCCTTGTAAACCTGATAAAGACCTTTCGCCAGGGTTGTCTGCATTATCTTTTTCTAACCCCTCCTCTTTCTTATCCACTTTAACTAATCCTGATTAATAACCTTCACTTTCTTTCAATTTACCCTCTACGAAATAACTCTTTCCTTCCTAACAATCTGATGTCATTTTTATCAATGTATATTATTTTTTATTCTATAGATTTGAAGTTACATCTAATGATGTTAATGTATATTTATACTTCAAAATATTACTGTATTTGTTTATTTTATTTCCTGTTTAAGTACTCTTTGTTTTTTTTATGGAGCTGTTCTCCCTGGGCCTCCGCTGAAAATGGGGTCACACCCAGACGGACTATCCCAGCTAACAAATGTAAAATAAACCAGAAAACCAAACTCTGGGTGTATAGGTGAAGTGCCAAAAAACAGTAAAAACACAAAAACTTCACCAAGTAGGGTCAGACCTTCCACAAAACAAAAACTGATCCACTTGAAAGTCTTTAAGAAATGTATTGTAGAGGTATATTCCAAAAAAACACGGACTGGGTAAGTACTTTCGTCCAAACCAATGTATGTTAGCCGCTGAAATAGGCACCAGAAATTCCCCCAACCACATACAAGGTAAGATGGCTCATCAGAATTTAGACTGGGGGGGGGTGGCTGGCACAGCAGCACAAGTTCAAGTTAATGTCAGTTTTAACTGGTACTAGACATTAATTGAAAGATGAGTCAAATGAGGACTGGTTGAGAATTTTTAAGCTGGAGCCCTTGGAGGAGGGAGCATACAAGGTAAGATGGCTCATCAGAATTTAGACTGGGGGGGGGGGTGGCTGGCACAGCAGCACAAGTTCAAGTTAATGTCAGTTTTAACTGGTACTAGACATTAATTGAAAGATGAGTCAAATGAGGACTGGTTGAGAATTTTTAAGCTGGAGCCCTTGGAGGAGGGAGATGATGGTGTAATGCAGGGCTCAAATGACTATGGCTTCTGTGAACAAAAACACAGGGTTATAATCTCCAAAATTAAATGAAATAGCCAGTTGTGTTATAAATTCAGTGTATTACCTTGTCTGACACAGAATTGTGCTCATTTGAGGATTATTTGCAGTTAAAGGGCAATAAGTTTGAGATCTCTGCTCTAGTGACTACATCGTCGGCAAGAACCAGTCTCTGAGATCATCAGTTGCAAGGATTTGCATAATTTGTTTTCACCAAGTAGTTTAGGACTTGGTATTCCATGTTGTACTTTGTCCTGTTTTGATTATCTATTGCTTAGTATATTTTCTTTTAAAAATATGTATATACATAGATTATTGATTTTAGCAAGCTGATTTTTTTTTATTTATTATTGAGATTTGAAGACATGCCTTCATTAAATTGTTATTCTTTTTAGGGTTTACTATCTATTCTACGAAAACTTAAGAGTGCTCCAGATCAGGAAGTAAGGATTCTTCTTCTTGGTTTAGACAATGCTGGGAAGACAACACTTTTGAAACAGTTGGCTTCAGAAGATATTAGCCACATAACCCCTACACAGGCAAGTAGTTTCTGGATTTTCTTTTTTTCTTGATATTTTAATATTAATTGAAAGCCACATTTGTTTCAACTGTTCAAAAGAAATGCACTGTACATGTTGCAAATTACAGGCAAACTTAAATTTACTTTTTTTTTCTGTGTGCAGTAACCATTTTCCCCAAACTACTAGGCAGTGTATTGCTGTGCTTCAGACAAATATTAGCATTTTTCCTTTTGGCAAAAGCGATTACTGGATAAGTCAGTTGTCTGTGGGGATTTTTGTTCCATTTTTGGTGCTGAAAAAAATATTCCAGTTATTTTTCCTTTTAATTTTCTCCTTCTTTTCTGTCTCTGTGTTTCTCTACAGTCCTGCATTTGGTGTAAGAAGCCTGCTGACTTGCCAGCTGCCTTCAGGTTATCACCCCCCCCCCCAAGTGGATATGACTCCACCTTACACTTTAATTCATTGTCTGAGATTATATCATACCTGTTAACATCTTTGCTTAGTAATTCTGGACAAAGCTAAAAGTAATGTGAGGACAAAGATCCCAAGCCAAGACAAATTTTAAATGTTACTCAAATTCACTTTTTTTTTTTTTTTTTTAACAATTGAATGAAGCTGTAATGGTGGCATTATTGACTGTAATCCTCAGTCATATCCCAGAAAGCTAATAACGTGATGAGAGAAAGAGAGAGAGAGAGAGAGAGAGAGAGAGAGAGAGAGAATAAAATTGGAGGCAAAATCTTGTTCATTTGAGAGGTATGGTTCCAAGTTTGTCTCTACTGTTTGCAAGGGGGCCAAAGAAGTGTGAAGGTACGGCACATTGTCCCAGTGTATGTCTAACTCCTTGGGCACTTCGAGTATGTACCATAGGGAGGGTAGGACTTTAAATACAAAACCTACCACAGAGGACAGTGCTCCCCTCCAAGTTTGCTTGGCTGTCATCCTAGAGACTGAATGGGCTGTTGGGCTCACACCTTATGGATTGAATAGCCTTATTGGCTGGCCAAGAGGAGGAAGTTAGAATGTCAATGAAAGGAGTAGGGCCAAAAAGAATCCAAAAACAAAATCTTTTATTACTTTGCCAGACATGTCATCTTATCCAGATCAAGTGATAAGAAAAACTGTATTAAATCTGTTAATGAGAAGAGCCATCCAAGAGGATCCAACAGACCAGAAAGGCTTGAGATATTATTCCAGATGCCTTTACCGTTAAAGAGCCACCCAAGAGATCCCATCTTGGGTCTCTGTGACATAAAGTGAAATAAAAAAAACTCTTCAAATGGTCATGGTGCAGTATGTACTTTGTCCGAAGGAATGGTGAAGTATGTGCTTTGCCAGAAGGAGAGTGGATGTTTCCTTTGGACTTCAAAACCCCCTACGTCCACATCAGAGTTACTAAAGATTCCAGAAGATTTCTGCACTTATGGGGTAAACTGTCATTGTCAATTTTGGAATCGACCCTAGTAGCAGCTCACCTGAGACGTGTCACAGTATTACCTTTTCTAGACAGCTTGCTCTCTGTTACCCCATGGGTTGATAAAGCTATTGAACATAAAGAAGTGTCTGCTCAAACTGTTTAACTTCATGGGAATAATTGTGCATCTTGCAGAATCTCACTTGCTTCCCATTTGGTCACTTACAGTCGTAGGGTATGTGTCTTGGATGCTTTCCTTCATAGTGCTTTTCTTACATAGGGCAGGATGTTTTTTGTTTATAAAGCAAGTGCCTCTTTTCTGTCAGTAGAGTCTCTACCTACCGATTTTAATTGTTATGCTCTCTCATGTTGAGTTTGATGTGTATATCCTTTGGTGGATGTTTTGGGTACAGTGGCTTCACCATTTTAGCCCCACCTTTACCAGCCCAGATTTCTATATCTTGTCTAATGCTTCTGAAGTGGCGGTCTGGTATTGCAAACCTTCAGTTTGTGAGTGCATTTCAGCAGCAGACACATACAGCAGTAGTTACTCTGAATGCCTAGTCATCTCGGGAATCTCATCTTTATGCAAGTGTTCTGGAAAAGAGTTGTCTCAACATTGCTGGCCTTTCTGGACTCTGCCTTGAGTAGTCATTTCATTCAAATAAATTAAACAATGTGACTGCTATTTGGTATATTAACAAACTCAGAATATATTCCTACCATCCTGATTTTTGAGAGGCTGTGTGTGGAAGTGGGCCCTCTGTTTGTATCACATTTTGACAGTAAACCACATCCTTGGAGAGTCCTGGTCTGGCAGAAAAGACTAAACAACTGCATCCTGATGCTTCATGTATTGTCCCCAGAGTCCTTCAGAGATGAAAACTGTTTCCACCTTTGAGGCAATGCATTTTGTGATGTCCTTGTGTCTTGAAAGCTTACAAATGTCTTACTTTTTAAATTTTTTTTAATGATTTCATTGGGGGGCAGGTCGAGGTTGTCCTACCTCAGAAATGGCCAGATGTTCACTTTTTTACCTTTTTTCCTCCATCTCTTGTGATGATGACATTCATTTTGAAAGTGAAACTTCTCTGAGCAGGAGTCATTATCATACCTCCTTTCTATCCCAAAACTCCTGATTCCATACACTGAGATTTTTTTTTCCTTGTGCTGATGAACCTAGTATTCCTGTGACATTTTAGGATGCTGCTGTTCTCACCATTTATGCAGATCCAACCCAGCTGTCCTTTTCAATCTCCATTGATAGGCAACAGCCATCTTTTTTAGAGAGGGTAGTTTCCATAATTTCCTACATTCTGAGACTTTAAATTTGAAAGATCTGCCAAGGTAGATGTACCTATTTTCTGAGTGTTCAATAAAGTCCTATATCCTTTCTTAGACCCTATTCCTTTAGTCCATTTATATTTTCTGGGAAGAAAAAGCCTCTAATCTTTTGTCAAAATTCATTTGGCTGCTCTTTCCAACTTTCACTCTGAGGGTTAGCTCCCCATGTAAGAAGGCTTTACGTGCAAAGTGACGTATTACTTTAAGCTTCCTATAGAAGAATATTCCACTCCATGAGACATTTATTTTATGCTGGCAAAGCTCAATCTTCCACCCAAATCAGCTGCCTCTGTAGACCTGAAGCTTTTGTTAAGTTGTCTATCTCGCCTTCATTCTTGCTGGTTGGGTTCGGAGCCAATCTTCGGTTCTGACTCAGCCATCTTCTAAAGCTCGAGATCTACATACTGGCTCGTGGCCTCCCCATATCCCATGATGCATGGCGCTAGAAACCCAGATCTCGTTTGCTGCTTCTGCTGCGAGGTTGCTCTACTGGCTCAGGTCGTATAAAACTTTTATATTGTGTCTTTTCTGTCAAAAAATTGTTTAGTTTTAGACTAGAAATTCTCATTTAGATATATCCTTGGTGTTGTAGTGTTTTTGTGTCTGAATCCTTGTCTTTTCCCCTCAGAAACTCGTTTTTATTTAGAGAGTTTCCCCTCCCCCTTTTCTCTTTCCTCTTAAGTTTTTCCTTTTAAGTTGTAGGATAATCTTACCTCTAAAAGGTTTCCGTTTAAGTTGGAGGATAACCTTTGTTCCCCCTATCCCCCTTACAAAAAAAAAAAAATCCTTTATTACTGTTAGTTAGTTTAGCTATAGTTGTTGTAGTGTAGTTGGTTCTGGTTACTGTAGTTTATTTTTTATTGTGGTTAGTTACCTTAACCGTTTTTGTGTGTGTGTTGTTCCTTGGTGATTTTTTCAGAATGTCCAAGGATCCCAAGCCGTCCGGCTTCAAGACATGTGACTCATGCTGTCAGAAGATGTCTCTGACAGATGGTCACACTTCTTGTGTTTATTGTCTGGGCACCGTGCACCTGCAGGACTCTTGCTCGATTTGCCATACGTTCAGTCCAAGAGTCCTGCAGGAGCGCAAAAACAAACTGATCTTGAGGGGTCTGCTTAAACTCCAAGATTCACCGGCGAAGGCTCAGCCCGTGAAATCTTCTAGGCCACCTAAACCTTCGGCTCCCAGTTTGGAGCCGTCGTTGGGTGAAGCCATACCATCCATATCGGCAATGGCTGGAACCGATGTTCCCCCCTCACAGTCGGCTCCGACACGTTCTTCGGAGCCATCTGAGAGTCGAAAAAGTTCCAGGTCTCCTTCTCTGGAGTCGATACATTTGGCTGCGAAGTCGCCTCGGCTCCAGTTCGAGCGTAGTCATCACTCATCCCACTCTTCTCGGTCCTCAAGACTTTCGGACCATGATTTAGAAAGAGTGGTCAGTAGGCTGTTAAAATCGCAGGCCCTAGCCAGAATTTTATCCAACCCCCCCCTCATCAGGTGTCTGCTCCGTCCACAGCTGTAGACATTCCTCCTCCAACTTATCCTATGAGCTCGGAGCCGGAGTTCGTTGGGGTTCAAGTCGTGGAACCGTCGGCTCCGATACCTACTCCTTTGGTTCCATCGTCTGCTTCGATCCCTTCCATGGTACTGTCCCTGGAGGGGTCTGGGCGCCGAGACTCCCTTGTCGGCTCCGAGGGGGCGAGTGGCATCAGACCCTTGTCCGACCCCACTCTCCCCCTCGGTGCTTCGGCTCAGGTGAGCTCGGCTCCCACATCTGCTTCGGAGGCATCCCCCTCGGTACGGGGAGGGGTTCTGGTTTCTTTGGAACCAGAGCCGTCTCTGTGTCCGGGCAGGGACACCTTCGAGGTGATGAGTGTACTGGCCCCCGAGTCAGTCCCACGATCAACCCCATCGGGGCCACCCCCTAGGGTGCCTGCATCAGCCTCTGCCCCTCTTCCAGACCCTAAGTGTGGGGATCCAGCGCTCCAGGACACCCCTTTGGGTGTATCCTCCTCTTCCGAGGCCTCCCCTGACCATTCAGAGGAGCCACCTCGCAAAAGGAAATGCAAGAGGAAGCATGTTGACTCCCCCGAGTCTGTCACATCAGATACTGACTTAGAGGAGTCGGAAGGGTCCCCAAGATCCCCCTCTGAAGATGTCTCCTTCTCAGACATCCTTGAGATGCTTAGGCAGAGGGGAACTGGACTACCCTAAGCCCTTCTTAGGATGAGTCGGTATTCCTGGCCGTGTTTGGATCTCAACCTTCCACCTCCTGGGTGTCTCTGCCTTTCGACCCACTGATGTCTGTGGTGGCTCGGAAGGTGTGGACGGCTCCAGACACAGTGGAACCGACCCCTAGAAGACCTGTCAAATTCATTACTGCACAGCAGGACAAACAGTTCTTGACCAAAGTTGTCCCCGTTGATGCCATGGTGGTAGCGGCGGCCACAAAGAAGGAGATGGCTGAAACTTCTTCTTCTGTCCATCCCCATAACAAGGAGCCCAGGATGATGGACAGATATGGGAAGCAGATGTTCTCTTCAGCGACCTTTTCTATGCGGTCCCTGAATTACCTGTGCCACTTTTCCCATCTTCAGAGGGATCTCCTGAAAGAGCTTGGAGATACCCTCCAAGATCCATCAGCTGAGGGGGCCCAGGCTAAGGCAGCCTCCCAGCTGGCGACTCTAAATTCAGTGGTAAACTCCTCCATGAGGCTCATTTCGTATGCAGTCGATGGGGCGGGTAGAGCCGCAGGCACAGGCGTGGCCATAAGGAGACACGCTTGGATGCGGCTATGTAACTTTGCGGAACCTTTCCGAACATCTTTCGCCAACACCCCTTTTGATGGTTCCTCTCTCTTTGGATCATAGATGAAGGATACCCTTACCAGGTGTTAGCAGGAAGGCAAGACTCTCTGCCGTAGGAGTCCGTTTTTCCACTCCTTCCAGACCATATCCCAAGGGTCAGAAGAGTGGAAAGATGTGGTTCCGGAAATCCCAGGGAGCCTTGCCTGACACACGAGTTTCCCTCCAGGGGCAGAGGAGGGAACAATAACAGACGCCGCCCTCGTGGCAGAGGGGGTCCGCAAAACCAGGGCAGCAGAGAATCTTTCTCTGACAAGCCCTTCCAGCATCCCTGAAGGGTTGCCCGGCTGCTCACCTCTGGAGGCAGTCTGGGGAAGATTATCACTGTACCCAAGAGCCTGGCAAGACATAACACAAGACAAATGGGTACAGTCCGTTATATCCGGAGGCTACAGAATCCCCTTTGTTCATGCTCCTTTCTTGTTGAACAAATCCCTTCCAGATGTTCCACCCAATCTAAGGGATCAAGCAGTTCAGGAAGTTTCAAAACTGCTAAGAAAAAGGGCCATCCAGCAAGTCCCAGCAGACCAGCAAGGATCCAGAATTTGCTCAAGGTTCTTTTTGGTACCAAAAAAGACAGGGGACTGGAGACCCATTTTGGATCTCAGCAGACTTAACAGGTCTGTACAAAGAACAAAGTTTCGGATGGTCACGCTACAGTCCATTTTACCCTTCCTGGGTCAGGACAATTGGATGTGCTCCATAGATCTTCAGGATGCGTACTACCACATCAAAATGGGCAGGCACTCCAGAAGATTCCTGTGCTTCCGGCTGGGAGCCAGCCATTATCAGTTCAGAGCTCTGCTCTTTGGTCTCACCACAGCCCCCAGGGTGTTCACCAAATGTATGGCAGTAGTTACCGCTCACCTGAGACGGCAAGGATTCCAGGTGTTTCCGTATCTAGACGACTGGCTCCTCACTGCTACCACCAGGCATCACCTTCTGCAAGCCAGAGACTATACTCTCCAGACATGCTCCAGACTAGGTATCATTATAAATTTCGAAAAATCTGCCTTGTTGCCTTGTCAGTCTATCATCTTTATAGGCGCAAACTTAAATACAAAAGACAGGTCAGCCAGCCTTCCACCAGACAGGGTGTAGTCATTCGGCGGCATGTTCAGGTCTTGTTACAGTGCAAGAGAATTCAAGCCAGGTTCGTCCTCCAAACCCTGGGTCTCATAGCAGCAGCAGTCATACTCGTCCCTCTGGCACGTTTTCATATGAGGATCCTCCAATGGCTTCTTTTCACCCAATGGTCCTTCCAGCAGCTTCCCATGTCTCACATGATTATCATCACAGAAACATGCAAAAAGCACCTTGTGTGGTGGATGGTCTCCTCATCAGTGCCCCTGGGAAGACCATTTGTACTTCCCCCTCCAGTTGCTACGGTGACCACGGATGCCTCCCTGATCGGGTGGGGGGCATTATCAGGGCAGAACAGTCCAGGGTACCTGGCCACCTCAAGAGTACCATCTGCACATAAATGTCTTGGAGATGAGGGCCGTGCTTTTAGCGTTGCAAGCTCTTCAGGACTCTCTTCCTACCGGGACAATTGCAATTCAAACGGACTATGTCAGTCGTGTGGTACATCAACAAGCAGGATGGAACCAGGTCCTACCCCCTATGTCGAGAAGCACTCGGACTCTGGCAGTGGGCGATCTCTTCCCAACGGTTTCTGACCGCAAAGCATATCCCCGGGAAATCCAACGTCATAGCAGACAGGCTGAGCAGAGCTATTCTCATGCCTCACGAGTGGTGAATCAAGTAGTAGCGGACCAAATCTTCCGCAAATGGGGGCAACCTTTCTGCGACCTGTTTGCCACCCCCTTTAACAGCAAATGCAGCAACTTCTTCTCTCTCCTACCACATCCAGAGCATTCCCTCAGAGACGCTCTAGTCCACGATTGGCCTCCGGGACTTCTATGTGCATTCCCTCCCTTTCCCCTAATTCCCAAGCTGATGCTACCGTATTGGGTTGCAGAATGATCCTCATTGCTTCGTACTGGCCTCGACAAATATGGTTTCCGTTCCTTCATCATTATCTTATCGAGCAGCCTTGGACTCTGGACCCAGCTCCAGACCTCCTGATCCATCATTTGGGCGGGCTGCATCATTCCCTACAATCTCTCAAGCTCACGGCTTGGTTGCTCCACTTCCAACCCTAGCCAGGCTTCCTGATATCTCCCAATCGATGCGTGAAATCATTTTATCATCGCACAAGTCTACCACTAGGAAAACTTACGCTAGTAAGTGTAAACATTTTTCTTCCTGGGCAGAGGCTAAGAATATAGACCCCTTTTCAGCCCCTATTCACCACATCCTGGAATTTCTTGTGGAGCTCTTTCATACTGGGTCCGCTTCCTCTACAATTGGAGTACAGTTAGCTGCAATTTTAAATTTTCACATTGGCCTTTCAGAAAGTAGTATAACGTCTCATAAGCTTTGTAAGGCCTTACTCAGAGGAACCACTCTGCTCAGGCCCCCGGTTAGAGATCCTCCACCCCTGTGGGACCTGAATTTGATTCTAGCCTCTCTAATTTTGCCCCCCTTCGAACCTGCAGCTTCCTGTTCTTTGAAGTTTTTATCTTGGAAAACACTTTTCCTGGTAGCAATTACTTCCGCGAGAAGAGTTTCTGAATTGCAGGCTCTTTGTATCCGTCCCCCATACCTAGTGTTCCACAAAGACAGGGTTGCTCTTAGGACTAATCCTTCCTTCCTAAGGTCTCTTCTGAGAATAACTTGAACCAGTCCATTGACCTTCCTGTATTTTTTCCCAACCATTCCAACAGGGGAGAATATAAGTTACATCGGTTAGATGTTCACAGGCAACTACGCTTTTATTTGCATAGGACCAAGAACTTCAGAAAATCGGATCAGCTTTTCCTCTCTTATGCAGAGGGCAAACCAGGCCTACCAGTATCAAAAGTAACTTTATCTAGGTGGGTGACTTCTATCATAACCTTTATCTATCAGCTGAGAAATAAAGATTAAACCTAAAGGACACTCCACCAGAACATTAGCCACTTCTGTTGCGTTTCAAGCTAGGTTGCCCATGGAATCTGTTTGTGCAGCGGCCACGTGGGCAAATCCTCATACTTTCATCTCGTATTACAAGTTGGACGTGGTTGCCAGGAGCAGAGCTGATTTTGGTTCCACTGTTCTGAAGAGTCTGTTCCACTGAGCCGCCCAGGATATTAGGTGCTAGGGACGCTGTCCCAACCAGCAAGAATGAAGAAGAGATAGATAACTTAACATAAAGAAGTTATGTACCTACCATAATGTTCTGTGTTAGTTGTCTCCTCTCACCTTCTTTCTTGCATCCCACCCTCCATCCCCCTATCCTACTAGACCGAGAAGAGTTTCTCTATGGATTTACACTGGCTGAGTCTTCTCTGGCTATCTCACTCTACCTAGTATTCTCTATAGTTGGGCTTGTGTATGATAGGATAGGATTCCTTCATTATTTTGTCTGCTGTTAGTCTTACCAAACGAGATCTGGGTTTCTAGCGCCAGGCATCATAGGATATGGGGAGGCCTTGAGCCAGTATGTAGCACTTGAGCTTTAGAAGATGGCCGAGTCGGAGCTGAAGATCGGCTCCGAACCCAACCAGCAAGAAAGAAGGCGAGAGGAGACAACTAACATGGAATGTTATGGTAGGTACATAATAAGAAAATGTAATGTGATCCTATCTCGCCTACATTCTCTACAGATGGGTTCGGAGCCAATCCTCGGCTCCGACTCGGCACGCTATACAATAGCACGAAGTCTCTTATTGGCTGAGTTACCTCATATCCCAGGATGCACCACTACTGCTTCCCCAGATCTCGTTTGTCGCTTCTACAGCATAGACGTGGTCTCGGACTTGGCTGAGCTAAGTGCCTCTTAGTGATTATATTTCTGTCAGAATTTTCACTAAAATTACCCAAAAGCTGTTTTAACAGCTACTTATTGTTGTGTGACTGAGTATTTTGATTTTTTGTGGTGAGATTGTATTTTCTTCGAGGATCCCGTTTAAGTTAGAGGGGCCTTGCCTACCCCACGCGCCTTAGTTAGAGCTGTTTAACAGCTACTCATTGTGGAATTGTGCAGTTTAAAATTTTTTCTGTGGTAAATTGTATTTTTTTTCTTGTTGGCAAGTGATCCCGTTTAACTTAGAGGGACCTTGCCCTAGTCTATGTGTTATTTTTCTGTTAGTAGTCAGTGTTGAAGTAGATAGCCATGTCGAAAGAACATAGGCCGTCAGGATTTAAAAAATGTTCGAAATGCAACTATAAAATGTCCATTACGGACGATCATTCCTTGTGTATACTGTTTGGGGCCGAAGCACCTTCAGGAATCCTGTAGCGTTTGCCACGCTTTTTCCTCTCGCGTGCTCCAAGAGAGGAAAAATAAGTTGATTTTGAAAGGGCTTATTACCCCTTCCTTTGAGGAAGCCCTATCTTCTTCTTCTTCCCGCCGAGGAAGAAAAAATCTTCGGCTCCGACCAGCCCGTCGGATCCGGCAACAAAAAAGTCAAGGCAGGCTTCTCCGTCGGCTCCACGGACTTCGGAGCCGAGGGCGGAACGGTCTGCCTCGATGTCTCCAGCCTCGACTCCTCTGGCTTCGGAGCCGAGAGCTCGGGCATCGAGAGGCGAGTCATCTCCATCGGCTCCACTGCCTTCGGAGCCGATGAAGGTTGCCCGCTCAGATTCTTCCCCTTCGGTGCTGAAGTCCACCGGCTCCGAGGGAAATTGCGGTGGTGCTGGAATCTCCCTCGGCGCTGATACTTCTCAAAACCATTCGGAGCCGGTCCCCCAGTCTTTCGGAACCGGCGGAGAAGTCGACTTGGACCCGGTCGGTCTCTTCTCGGTCCTCGAGGATGTCCGATTCGGATGTAGACAGGGTGCTTCAAAGGCTTTTTCAGTCTCCGGTCTTTCAAAAGTTGGTCTCTGCTCCAGCCCAGTTGGCTCCGGAGCCGGTTTCCCACCCTGCCTTCTCGGTTCCTTCTCCAACAGCTTCGGCGCCGTTGGAGTTGGTGTTGGTGGAGCCGGTGGAGGTTGTCGGGTCGGTTCCGACCCTAACTCCAACCCCGTCCTTCGGGTCGGTGTTCGGTACGCGGACCTCCTCTGTCGGCCCTGGGGGGGATGCTTTGGGACCGATCCTTTCGGTTCCGAGCCTCCCTCTCGGCGCGTCGGCGGCAGGAGTTCCGACTGCTGTTGTGGCCTTGGGGGTTGAACCTTCCCAGGACTCTGGGGGTCCCGCCTTCAAGGCCATGAGGAGTGCCTTGGCCAAGTCCTTTCTGGCCACTTCTACCATCTCACCACCACCTTCCCTTGGCACGGAGACTGGTTCCTTTGCAATCCCCCTGTCTCATGACAGCGGAGCCCTGTGGCCTGAGGTTACCCCCATTGGGGGGTTCCCTTCTTCCTGGAGGTCTCTCCGAAACATCTTCGGAGGAACCCCCGAGGAAGAGACAGTGCAAGAGGAAGCACGTTGACTCCCCTGATGAGTCTCTCACCTCGGATACCGACCTCGATGATGCGGAAGGGTCCCCCAAGTCGTCCTCGGATGATGTATCCTTTGCGGACATCTTGGAAATCCTTAAGCAACGAGGAGACTGGCAGTCCAAACCCCCTTCTGCTGAGGAGTCAGTGTTCCTCAAGGCCTTCGGGACTCAGCCCTCCGCCTCCTGGGTGTCTCCGCCCTTCGATGAGCTCCTGGATTTGATCTCTCGAAGGGCGTGGGAACACCCGGACTCTGTTGAACCGGTGCCAGCTCGCCCCAATAAATTCCTGTCGGCACCCCCGGATAAGGATTTTCTTTCCAAAGGTGTGGCTGTAGATGCCTTGGTGGTGGCATCTGCCACCCAACAAGATGTGGCAGAGGCTTCAACGTCTGTCCATCCTCCTAATAAGGAGTCTAGGAGCATGGATCGATACGGGAAGCGCACCCTTGCTTCAGCAACCTTTATATTAAGGTCTCTGAACTACCTGACGCATTTTATGAGACTGCAGAGGGATCTGGTCAAGGGGCTTTCGGATACCCTCTCCGGTAACTTACCTGAGCAGTTAGCCCAGACGGTTAACTCCCAGTTGGCTACCCTGTCCTCCCTATCCAACTCGTCCATGAGGCTCATTTTGTATGCAGCCGAAGGAGCGAGCAGAGCGGTGGTCACAGGTGTTGCTCAACGGAGACAAGCCTGGCTACGCCTGTGTCACTTTGCGGAGGCCTTTAAGTCTTCCTTTGCCGACGCCCCCTTCGATGGGTCCTCCCTTTTTGGACCCAAGGTAAAGGACACTTTGACTCGCTGCGAGCAGGAGGGTAAGACTTTAACTGCCGTAGGGGCCCGGTTTTCCACTCCCTTCAGACCTTATCCCAAGGCTCGAAGAGGAGGGAAAATGTGGTTCCGTAAGTCTCAAAAGCCTTACTCATCGCAGTAGAGCGATTCCCCTTCTAGAGGCAGAGGAAGGGGAAATTTTTCAGGGAGACGCCGTCCCAGAGGCGGCGGAGGCCCCCGCAACACTGGAGACCGCGAGTCCTTTCGTTGCTCCTCCTCCTTCCAGCATCCCTGAAGGAGTGCCCAACTGTGCAGCTCCAGAGCCAGTCGGGGGTCATTTTTCGAGGCACCTAAAGGCCTGGGAAAGTATCACTCGGGACCAATGGGTGCTCCGAATCCCTTCTCTCAACCCCCCCCCCCCCACGAATCCTGGACCCGCCACCCAGTCAACGGGATCTGGCAGCCATCGAAATTTCAAAGCTGCTTCAAAAAGGAGTCATCCAACCTGTCCCCGCAGATCAGGCCGGATCAGGGACTTACTCAAGATTCTTTTTGGTACCAAAAAAGACCGGGGATTTTAGGCCCATTTTGGATCTTAGCAGGTTAAACCGATCAGTGAAAAAGTCCAAATTCCGGATGGTCACCTTACAAACCATTCTCCCGCTTCTGGAGAAGGGTGTTTGGATGTGCTCCATAGATCTCAAAGACGCCTATTATCACATTCTGATAGATCAGGCATCGAGGAGACACTTGCGCTTCAGCCTAGGGGACAGTCATTTCCAGTTCCGTGCACTGCCCTTTCGTCTCACCACAGCCCCCAGGGTGTTAACCAAATATTTGGCAGTGGTGACTGCTCACCTGAGAAGTCTAGGATTCCAGGTGTTTCCATACCTAGACGACTGGCTCCTAACTGCCACCTCAAGGCATCTACTCTTAAAACCTCTAGCAGCCACTATCTCCCTAGGCAACTCCTTAGGAATCACCTTCAATTGGACAAAATCCGTATTGCTGCCATCACAGCGTATTCTGTTTATTGGTGCAGAAATAGACTCAAGGCAGATGCGAGTCTATCTTCCTGCAGAAAGGATAGCAACATTGCAGTCTCAGGTTCGGACGTTACTCCTCAGACGTCGCGCTCCAGCGAGAATGGTCCTGCAGCTGTTAGGTTCCATGTCAGCCACCATTCTTCTCGTCCCCTTGGCAAGGTTGCATATGAGGATACTCCAGTGGCTCCTCTCAGTCCAGTGGTCTTATCAAGACCTCCCCCTCAGTCACTACATATTGATCATAGAGACATGCAAACAGGATCTTCGTTGGTGGCTTCTTTCCTCCAACCTGGATCAGGGGCGACCCTTCGTTCCCCCATCCCCCTTGGCCACGTTGACTACGGACGCCTCCCAGACAGGGTGGGGGGGACATTATCTGGACAGGTTGGTCCAAGGCACGTGGCACTCCGACGAGAATCTTCTCCACATCAATATCCTGGAAATGAGGGCGGTGCTTTTAACGTTGCAAGCATTGCACGATCACCTCCCAGGGGACGATTGCCATTCAGTCCGACAACATGTCGGTAGTCTGGTACTTGAACAAGCAAGGAGGGACCAGGTCTTACCCCCTTTGCAGAGAGGCCATGAAGGTATGGGATTGGGCGATTGCTACCAAACGCTTTCTAGTGGCAACACACATTCCGGGGACATCCAATGTGATAGCCGACAGACTGAGCAGGACTATTCTCTCCCCTCAAGAATGGTCCTTGAATCACAAAGTGGTAACACAGATTTTCTCCAGATGGGGAGTTCCATGTTGCGATCTTTTCGCAACTCCCCTCAACGCAAAATGCCAGCAGTTCTTCTCTCTCATTCCAGTTCCGGGGGAGATGCCCAAGGATGCTCTGGTCCAACCTTGGCCCTCCGGTCTGCTATACGCTTTTCCACCGGTTCCCCTTCTCCCCAAGGTGATTCAGAAGGCGATTCGCTTGGGAAGCAAAATGATTCTAATCGCCCCATACTGGCCTCGTCAAGTTTGGTTCCCTTTTCTTCGCAAGTATGCATTGGACGGTCCCTGGTTCCTGGACCAAGTTCCGGACCTCCTGAAGCATCAGTCAGGACAGCTCCATCAATCCCTACATTCATTGAAACTAGCAGCTTGGCTACTCCTCTTCCAACCATAGTTAGGAGCCATTCTTTCGACCCTTGCATATTTTGTCCTCGGCCCACAAGACTTCTACAAAAAAGATGTATAGCAGTAAATGGAAGAGATTTGCTATTTGGGCCCAACTCCGAGGATTAGACCCTATGACAGCTTCGGTGTCAGAGGTTCTGAAGTTTTTAACTTCCCTGTTCAACCAAGGTTGTTCGGTGTCTACCATCAAAGTTCAATTGGCAGCTATTTCCAATTTTCACGAGAACGTAGAACCACCTTTAATGAGCAATAAGTTGTGCAAAGCCTTTATTAAAGGAGCTTGGCTTCTACGGCCCCCTATATCTCATCCCGCACCACCGTGGGACCTTAATGTAGTGTTAGCCGCATTAACCGCACCTCCCTTTGAGCCGGCAGCAACCTGTGACTTGAAATTTCTTTCTTGGAAGACTGCCCTTCTAGTTGCTATCACATCAGCCAGGCGAGTTTCAGAACTTCAAGCCTTATGTGTCAAACCACCATACCTGGTATTTCACAAGGATAGAGTATCTCTTAGACCAAACTCATCCTTTATACCAAAGGTTTGTTCTAATTTTTGTTTGCAACAATCACTGGAATTACCGTTTTTTTTTCCCTAAGTATACAAACAGAGCTGAGTATACCTTTCACAGCTTAGATGTGCACAGACAATTACGTTTCTATTTGGATAGGACACACCAAGCACGAAAATCAGATCAACTGTTTGTGTCTTTTTCGGACAATAAATTGGGCAAAGCAATCACGAAAGTCACTATTGCCAAGTGGATCAGAGACTGCATCAGTCATATTTATCGCATTTCAAATAAAGAGCTTACAATTCCAGTGAAAGCTCATTCTACCAGGGCTATGGCCACTTCGGCAGCCTTTCATTCCAAGCTCTCTATTAATGACATCTGTGCGGCTGCTACGTGGTCTTCTCTACACACCTTTATTTCTCACTACAAATTGGATGTGGCATCTAGGGGTCGAGCTTCCTTCGGTTCCACGGTTCTCCGGACCGTTTTCCAATGAGCCACCCAGGAATTAGGTGCTAGGGACGCTGTCCCATCTGTAGAGAATGTAGGTGAGATAGGATCACATTACATCTTTTAGTAATGTACTTACCATAACTTTAGATGTATGGGATCCATCTCGCCTACATTCCTAATAACCCACCCTCCTTCCCCCTGCCTTGGAGGCCAGAAGAGAATGGACGGTCCGAATACAACTGTTTCCTCTCTTGAAAGACCTGGCAATCATATAACAACAGTCTATGTGTGTGTGCATGTGTGCGGACAAACAAGATCTGGGGAAGCAGTAGTGGTGCATCCTGGGATATGAGGTAACTCAGCCAATAAGAGACTTCGTGCTATTGTATAGCGTGCGAAGTCGGAGCGAGGATCGGCTCCGAACCCATCTGTAGAGAATGTAGGCGAGATGGATCCCATACATCTAAAGTTATGGTAAGTACATAACTAAAAGTTATGTACCTACCATAACGTTCCATGTTAGTTTTCTTCTCGCCTTCTTTCTTGCTGGTTGGGTTCGGAGCTGATCCTCAGCTCCGACTCGGCCATCTACTAAAGCTCGAGAGCTATTTACTGGCTCGAGGCCTCCTCATATCCCACAATGCTTGGCTCTAGATACCCAGATCTCGTTTGGCAGAGCTAACACCATAGAAAAATTTCAAGGACACCTGTCCAAACTACAAGGTTTACCTACAGTAGTAAAACAGAGGAAGGACGTAACCCAGATAAGAATTAGCCAGAGGAAGAAGGCCTCAAAAAGGGACTCTTCTTGGTCTGTACAGGCTAGGGGGATGGAGGCTGGGACGCAAGAAAGAAGGCGAGAAGAAGACAACTAACATGAAATCGTTATGGTAAGTACATAACTTCTTAATGTTAAGTTGTCTATCTCGCCTTCATTCTTGCATTCTCGCAACAGACTCTTGAGCACAGTGGAACCAAAATCAGCTCTACTGCTAGAGGCCATATCCAACTTATAATGTGAAATGAAAGTATGAGGAGTGGCCCATGTGGCTGCAGCACAAATAGATTCCATTGGTAGTCTTGCTTGAAAAGCTACCAAAATAGCTAACGCTCTGGTGGAATGACCTTTAGGTTTAGTAGAGAGTTTTTTATGTCTCGGCTGATAAATCAAAGTAATAGAGGACAACTACCTGGATAAGGTTACTTTAGAAACTGGCAGTCCCTGTTTGCCCTCAGCATAG
This sequence comes from Protopterus annectens, assembly GCF_019279795.1. Classification (NCBI taxonomy): domain Eukaryota; kingdom Metazoa; phylum Chordata; order Ceratodontiformes; family Protopteridae; genus Protopterus; species Protopterus annectens. The sequence continues at coordinate 807,197,402 of NC_056748.1, read as the reverse complement.
GACAGGAAGAGTTGGCCTGATTTTCTTGTTTGCTTAGTCCTATCCGAATAAAAACGGAATTGCCTAAGAACGTCCAATTGGTGTAACTTTTGTTCAGCTTTGTTCGAATAGTTAGGAAAAAAGACAGGTAGATCAATAACCTGATTCAGGTTTGTTTCTGAAGGTATTTTGGGCAGAAATGAAGGATTAGTCCTTAGTGAAACTCTATCCTTATGAAACGCAAGGTAAGGAGGACGAATACAGAGAGCTTGAAGTTCTGAGACTCTCCTAGCTGAGGTGATGGCTACTAAAAAGAGACTCTTCCAGGAGAGTAATTTTAAGGAACAGGAAGCCGCAGGTTCAAAAGGGGGAAGAATCAAGGAAGCTAAAATCAAGTTTAAATCCCATGGAGCCGGGGGATCTCTGACCGGGGGCCTAAGCAAAATAGTCCCTTTAAGAAAGGCCTTGCAAAGTTTGTGGGACATGATGCTGGTTTCTGACAGGCCAGCGTGGAAATTTGCAATAGCAGCTAATTGGACCCTAATGGTGGCAGACTAGGAGCCAGCTTGAAAAAGTTCTGCTAAAAAATCTAGAACGTGATGGACAGGGGCTGTAAAGGGATCTATATTCCTAGCCTCTGCCCAGAAAGAGAAATGTTTCCACTTAACTAGCATAAGTCTTCCTGGTGGTAGATTTGTGTGAAGAAATCATGATTTCACGCACCGGCTGAGAAATATGTGGAAGCCTGGCTAAGGTTGGAAGTGGAGCAACCAAGCCGTGAGGTTGAGAGACTGAAGGGATCGGTGCAGCCTGCCCGACTGATGGACCAAGAGGTCTGGCACTGGGTCTAGATTCCAAGGCTGCTCCAGCAGGTGATGCAGGAATGGGAACCAAATTTGTCGAGGCCAGTAAGGGGCAATGAAGATCATCCTGGATCCCAATGCAGTCGCCTTCTGAATTAGTTTGGGAATTAGGGGAAAGGGTGGGAATGCATACAGAAGACCCCGGGGCCAATCTTGAATTAGAGCGTCTCTGAGGGAGTGGCCGGGAAGGAGGAAGAGAGTGAAGAAATCGTTGCACTTGCTGTTGAGACGAGTTGCGAAAAGGTCGCAGCAAGGTTGACCCCATCTGCGGAAAATTTTGTCCGCTACTGACTGACAGAGACCACATGTGAGGCATGAGAATAGCTCTGCTTAGCCTGTCTGCTATGACGTTGGACTTCCCGGGGATGTGCATTGCTATCCGTAACCGTTGAGAGGAGATCGCCCACTGCCAGAGTCTGAGTGCTTCTCTACATAAGGGATAGGACTTGGTTCCGCCCTGCTTGTTGATGTACCACACTACAGACATATTGTCTGTTTGAATTGCAATAGTCCCAGTGTGTACAGAGTCCTGAAGAGCTTGCAATGCTAAAAGCACCGCTCTCATCTCCAAGACATTTATGTGCAGGTGGTACTCTAGAGGTTGCCAAGCGCCCTGGACAGTCCTGCCCTGAAAATGCCCCCCCCCCCCCCAGGGAGGCATCCGTGGTCACTGTGGCAACAGGAGGAGGAAGAACAAACTGTCTGCCCTGGAGTTCTAGAGGGGAGACCATCCACCAAGCCAGGTGGTCTTTGCATGATTGAGTGATTTATTATCTTGTGAGACATCGGCAGTTGCTGAAAGGACCATTGGGTAAAAAGCATCCACTGAAGAATCCACATGTGAAAACGAGCCAGGGGAAACTAGTATGATTACTGCTGCCATGAGACCCAATGTTTTTAGTACAAATCTGGCCTGAATCCTCTTGCACTGTAGTAAGACCTGCACATGCCGGCAAATGTCTGACACTCTGTCTAGAGGAAGTTTTGTGGACAGATCTTTTGTATCTAATCTTGCGCCTATAAAGGTTATAGACTGACAAGGTGACAATGCAGATTTTTAGAAATTTATTGAGATACCTAGCTCGGAGCACGTTTGGATGGTATAATCCCTGGCTTGCAGTAGCTGATGCCTGGTGGAAGCAGTAAGGAGCCAGTCGTCTAGATATGGAAACACCTGAAATCCTCGCCGTCTCAGGTGAGCCGTAACCACTGCCATGCATTTGGTGAACACCCTGGGGGCTGTGGTGAGACCAAAGGGCAGGGCTCTGAATTGATAGTGACTGGCTCCCAGCCAGAAGCGGAGAAACCTTCTGGAGTGCCTGTCCATTTTGATATGGTAGTACGCATCCTGAAGGTCTGTGGAGCACATCCAATTGTCCTGACCCAAAATGGGTAGAATGGACTGAAGCGTGACCATCCAGAACTTTGTTCTTTGAACAGATTTGTTTAACCTGCTGAGATCCAAAATGGGTCTCCAGTCCCCTGTCTTTTTTGGTACCAAAAAGAACTTGGAGTAAATTCCGGATCCTTGCTGGTCTGCTGGGACTGGCTGGATGGCCCTTTTTTCTAGCAGTTTTGAAATTTCTGGCACTGCTTGTTCCCTTAGACTGGGTGGAACATCTGGAAGGGACTTGGTTGTTTGTACAGGGGTGTGGACAAAGGGGATTTTGTAACCCTCGGATATTTTGGACCGTACCCATTTGTCTTGTGTGAGGAGTTGCCAGGCTTCTGGGTACAGTGACAATCTTCCCCCGACTGCCTCCGAAGGTGGACAGTCGGGCAGCCCCTCAGGGGTGCTGAAAGGTTTTGTCAGAGAAAGATTCTCTGCTACCCTGATTTTGCGGACCCCCTCCGCCCCTCGGGCGGCATCTATTATTGTTCCCTCCCCTGCCCCTGGAGGGAAACTCACCACGTGTATCAGGCGCGACTCCCTGGGGTTTCCGAAACCGCATTTTCCCACTCTTCTGACCTTTAGGGTATGGTCTAGAGGGAGTAGAAAAACGGACTCCCATGGCAGAGAGAGTCTTGCCTTCCTGCTCACACCTGGTAAGGGTATCCTTCACCTGTGGTCCAAACAGAGCCGAACCATCGAAGGGGGTATTGGTGAAGGATGCCTTAAAGGGGTCAGCAAAGTTACATAACCGCATCCAGGTGTGTCTTCTCAAAGCCACGCCTGTACCTGCGGCCCTACTCACCCCATCGGCTGCATAAGAAATGAGCCGCATGGAGGAGTTGACAATTGAGTTAAGGGTCGCCAGCTGGGAATTAATCTTATCTTGAGCCCCCGCAGCCGATGGATTCAGAAGGGTATCACCCAGTTCCTTGAGAAGATCTCTTTAAAGGCAGGTGAAGTGGCACAGATAATTCAGCGACCGCATGGAAAAAGTCGCTGAGGAAAACATTCGCTTCCCGTCCTAGACTCTTTATTGGGTGGATGGACAGGCACCGAAGGGTCAGCCAACCCCTTCTTCGTGGCTGCTGCCACCACCATGGCATCAACAGGGATAACTTTTGTCAAAAATTGTTTGTTGGGTGGGGCTGTAATGAACTTAGTGGGCCTACGGGGAGTTGGTTCCACTGTGTCCGGGGCTGACCACGCCCTTCGAGCCCCTACTTCCATGAGCGGGTCGATGGGTGGAGACACCCAGGAGGTGGAAGGGCGAGAACCAAACACGTCCAGGTATACCGACTCGTCCTCGGAAAGGTTAAGGGCAGTCCAGTTCCCCCTCTGCTTAAGGATCTCTAGTAGGATGTCTGAAAAAGAGACATCCTCCGAGGGGATCTTGGGGACCCTTCCGAATCCTCCAAGTCGGTATCAGGCGTGACTGACTCGGGGGAGTCGACATGTTTCCTCTTACATTTTCTCTTCTGAGGGGGCTCCTCTGAAAGATCAGGGGAGGCCTCGAAAGAGGAAGATACGTCCAATGGGGCGACCTGGAGCGTCTGTTTTCCACGCTTGGGGTCAGGAGGGTGGGCAGAGACCAATGCAGGCACCATGGGGGGGGGGAGCCAAAGGGGCCGATCGAGGAGCTCCTCACGACCTCGAAGGCGCCCCTATCAGGCAGAGCAGAAGGTCCTCGCTCCCAAGAGACGTGAACCCCTCCCGGCACAGAGAGGGATGGCTTCGAGGCTGATGTTGGGGCCGAGCTCACCTGCGCCGAAAACCCGAGAGGGAGAACAGGGTTGGACAAGGGTCCAATGCCACTCGCCCCCTCTGAGCCGACGAGGGAGTCCCGGCGCCCAGATCCCTCCAAGGAAGGAACCAATGAAGAGATCGGAGCCGACGAAGGAGCCGAAAGGTGTGGTATCGGCTCCGACGTTTCCAAGATTCGAGCCCCAACCAGCTCCGGCTCCGAACGCAAAGGGGGAGTTGGAGGAGGAATTGCTGAAGACACCGGGACAGCCACAGTCTGTTGAGAAGGGCTGGTTAACATTTGGGCCAGGGCCTGCGATTTAAGGAGTCTACTGACCACCCTCTCCAAGTCATGATCAGATAGCCTGGAGGACCGAGAGGAGTGGGACCTATGGCTTCATTCAGACTGACGCAATGGTGACCTCGGAGCCAAACAGACCGATTCTAGGGAAGGGGACCTAGAATGTTTTTGGCCCAAAGATGGTTCCGCCACTAAAGTCAGAGCCAATTGAGGTCTAGAGATGTCGGCTCCAGCCGGAACCGAAGAGGAGGGAGATGCTCCACCCGGCAACTGCTCCGAACTGGGAGCCGACGGTTTGGCGGGCTTTGAGGATTTCCCCGACTGAGGCTTCGCCGGGGATCCCTCTGGCTTAAGTAAGCCTCTTAAAATAAGCTTGTTCCTACGCTCCTACAGGACTCACGGGCTGAAGGCGTGACAGACTGAGCAGGAGTCCTGCAGGTGTAGGGAACCCAAGCAATACACACAAGAAGTGTGACCGTCTGTCAGAGACATCTTCTGACAGCACGAGTCACACTTCTCAAAGCCTGAAACTTTAGTATCCTTGGACATACTGGCAAGGGGATACTAAAGAGAGAAAAATTAAACTAGTGCTTAAACAAGGCACACAGAAACACTCACACACCCGCACTAGTTAAGCTAACAATAATAACTACAAAAAAAATCACCACACTTAATAACAACAACAACTATCCTTAATAAAAATATACAAATACTATAAGGCTAAACACTACTCCTATCAAGTACCAAAGGGGTGGGGTTAGCCACTAAAGAGAAGAAACTGGGGGGGGGGGGGACTCTCTAACAAAAAACGAGTTTCCTAGGTGGGATAAACTAGGGGATACACAGTCTAACTACACTAAAAGGGAAGACTATCTAAATATACTAAAAATACAAGGTAAATTTTTAGCTAATAATACAAAAAAAAGGAATAATATGACCTGAGCCAGTAAAATCGCAACCTTGTAGCTGAAGCGACAAACGAGATCTAGTATCTAGCGCCAAGCATTGTGGGATATAGGGAGGCCTCGAGCCAGTAAATAGCTCTCGAGCTTTAGTAGATGGCCGAATCTGAGCCGAAGATTGGCTCTGAACCCAACCAGCAAGAATGAAGGTGAGATAGACAACTTAACATCATCTTTTTTCTGAAAGATCCTCCTTTCTTTTGTCTGTCACGTCTGCCAGAAGGGTTTGAGAGTTGCAGGCACTTTTTGTCAAGTTTCTTCAAACTGTTCTGTTTCACCAAGGAAAGAGTGGCAGCCAGAAGAAATCAATACTTCAGTCCAAAATTTGCAGTAGTCAAATTTGAATAATTCTTCCTCCAGAGTTTAGTAATAGTAGGATGTATTTTCACACCATTATTAAATTCTGACATTTTGGGTGGCCATGGTGGTGCAGTGGTTAGCGTTGTCACCTCACAGCAAGAGATTCTCTGGTTTGATCCTCAGCTGGGGTGCCTTTTGTGCAGAGTCTGCATATCCTCCCTGTGGTCGTGTGGGTTTCCTCCGGGTGCTCTGTTTCCTCCCACATCCCAAAGACATGCTGTAGGTGGGTTGGACACTCTAAATTGGCCCTAGGCATGAGTGCGTGTGTGTGTGTGCCTTCTGTGGAAGGTTGGGCGCCAGGCTGGCAACTCAACACTGTAAAACTCTACTGCCAATCATGAGCAGACAGGTGATCTGCTGTGGCAACCCCTAACTGGGAAAAGCCAAAAGAAGAAGATTAAATTCTGACATTTTAGCAATAATATAAGTAAACGTATGGTAATGCCAAAGAAAAACAGATCAAGCCTTTTTTTCATTTTTATACTTTATACATATTATATGTTTTCTTTTTAACAATTTATTTTAGCATTACATAGCAATGTCTTTCGGTTTCTCCCATTAGCGGTCGCCACAGCAGATCACTAGTCCACAGATTGATTTGGCAGTGGAGTTTCTATGGTGTCAAGTTGCCAACCCAGCACCCAACCTTCATAGAAGGCACACACACCTACCTGCATTTTTTTAAAGCTCACTCAACTGCAGGGAGGGCATGCAGACTCTGCACAGAAGGCACTCCAGTCGAGAATCAAACCAGAGAACCTCTTGCTGTGAGGTGACAACACTAACCACTGCACTACCATGGCTACTTTATTCTAGCATTACATAAATATTTCAATTCCCACCTCCCCTTAAACAAACATTATTCTACATATATTGTCCCCACAAATTCTATTTATTTCTGTATATGTTGCACCTTTCCTTTTCTAAAGATATCATCAGTAGTTCTTTTATCTCCTATACGGTGTGCTGTAATTCAATTGCAGTTAGCTTAGATTTTTTCCATTTTCTAGTAATTGCTTTTTAACAGCCAGTAGCATTAAACTTAGTAAGGTCTTACTGTGTTTGGGCAATTCGGTTCCTATCTCCCATCTTAAAAAATAATTTCCTTAGTTGTTTCCCCAACATTTTTAACAAAGTACTTTAAATGGAATGTTTATATTTTGCTATTCCATTACATTCCCAAAAACCATGTTCCCAGTTACCTGTCTCTTACCCCATCACATCTCTCCAGTATTTGCTGTCTAACTTTGGAAAAATTATTTCAAGTCTGCTGGGGTATAAAAATATCTATGCAACCACTTCCAAGCAAAATTTCTAAAAGCTTTGGACTTTGTAGCACAGAGTGGTGAGTGCCTTCTCCTTTGTGTGGATGGCCAAAGATAGTTTAGAATTTGTGAACAGAAGTACATCTCTCTGTACATTTGGCCAGTTAACATCTTTTGCCACATCTAAAACTGGTGAGAGAGTTTCTAAGCTCACCATATCCAGATTGTTGGATAACTGTATTTAATCCTGTCACGGTAAACATGAAAAACCTTTGCCTGCAACTCCCAGGGCTCATTCTTGTAGAATTGTGACTGCTTTGCCATCTTTGTCACTAATGCAATTAGATGCTTTTTGAGCTGCTGCTACAACCTGGTTTTACTTGCACCCCCCCCCCCCCCGGAGGGGGGTTGGATTACTGTAATCTACAGTATGTTCTCATGAGTGTGGCTGACAAGGAGGATTGGCTGAAGACTCCTATCCTTGAGGTAACAAAGATGGATCTCCTATTATCACATCTGAAATTTACTTCTGTTCAGTAGCTATAGACCTGTAAGAAGGTGGTACATCTTTTGGTAACCTGTTCTCCCTCTCCTTCCCACCTATGAGGTTTCTTGTCTGGAGTCTGTCTTCTCTCTGGTATTTTTTTTTTGCTTTGCTTCACTTTTGTAAAAAGAAGAAATGGAAGATGTGAGAAGATTGTTACATGATAAGATTAGGGAAGCTTCCAGGCCATTTGGAAAAGTCATCAGCCATGTAGTTCTGATGTATGTAGCATTGGTCATGGAGCTCACCAAAGATGGTCTTTCTTTCAGATATATCACTATGTCTGATGAAAGTCTGAGAATGCAAGTGGCTGCCCATGTGTCACTGAAAATTTAAGTGTGAATAGGGTGAACATTTACTGACTGAGATTGTGGTATCTTAGAGATTCCCCATACTTTGAGGCAAAGCAGTCTCCATTTTAGTATATAAAAGTAATAAGGGTTTTCTGAGGTGTTACAGCCTCCCAGTTAAAATGCTCTAAAACTGTAATACTGAGTTTTAGAATTCACTGCTTTTGTTGAAGTCATACTTTAAAGTGCAAGACAGGAAACTGCAAGTCTTGACGCTTTGAAAATTAGATAAGGTGCCATACTAGTTGAACTTTTCATTTACGTTATTTTGTTCATGTTCTTCCATTACTACTTCCATGTGTCAATAAATTTTAGAGGTAGCAAAACTGTATTGCTGTAAACCAGGGTCTGCCTTTGTTAAATTCTAGATCAGAAGCTTACAACAAACTTATCACCAGGTGCTCAAAGTGCAGGATTCATGGTTTCTGTCTTCCAGAGAGAGAACAGCCCATCAAACTCAAAGAGCTGCTCATTGTTTCCCCACCCTAGAAAACCTTAAAGCCAAACTTGACATTGCATGCTCGGCAGATAGTTGTCCTAGAGACCACGGCTGTGATGTGGTACATGGATTTTTTTTTACACCAAAATTCTTTTACATTTACTGACTAGTCAGGACTGTCTGGGAGCAGGAGGTTCATATGAACTTGTTGCTTCAGGCTGTTTATATTCTGAGTCAGCAAAATACTGTGACAGTATAAATCACAAAGTCATCATCTCTCAGAAGTGTAAACTGGACAAAATATATTTTTTGTTACCTTTGAATTTTCTTTGAAACATTCCATCCAGTTGCCTGTCATCTTCTTTAAGCTGGAGACGAGTGAAACATTGTATGCTATGGAAGTTTGCAGGCAGATCAGTACTACACTGAGATAATTAATTTTTGGGACTGTCTGGTCAATTGTGTCGTGTATGAAAGGAAAATTGTGATGTCAATTTTTTGTACAAGCTTTTTCTAAGTGGTTGGCTAACCTGTATTTTGTTCTGAGCTGGCAGGTGAGAGAGGGAATGAGCAGCATTTTTTTTCTGCTGGGGAAGGAGAGGGATTTGCGCTAAGGGGTACAAGCCCAACCTGGAAATCGGGCATTGTAAACCTGCAACACAGATTGTGCATGACACGTGCACATTCGGTGTTGGGTGGACTGGGGGATACGTCACAACAAATGCTTTATGTAGCCATTAGCATGGCTCTGTACTGGGTCACCCTGATTTCCTTTCTATCTGCCCCCCTCCCAACAAGGCCCTTGCCCAAAAGATTTCTCCACTTGTAGAGTCTCCGTTCATGATGAGTAAGTCAGATAAGTGTTGGAGAATTCTGAGAGGAAGACTGAAGAGGAGCTCTAGAACATGTCAGATTGCAGGATGACATGAGAGGAGATAAAAAAGTGTAAGAAAGCTTTGACTGGTGAGTTAATACTTCAGTAGCTCAGCAGCTGTGAGTATTGCCTTTTGAGGGCTGAGGAGACTCTATACAGCACTTTTAGAATTGTGTTTTTTACAATAATCTTTATGTAAACAAAGAACAGTTGTAAGTATTCTCACCATAAGAGGAGATGCTCAAATATAACCAGAGGGAAGTGGCCTGCCCTGTGCTGTTGTTACAGATCTGCTGGGAGTTGTATGTAGTTAGCTATGTACTATTTGCAGACTTTGTTACACACAGACATCCTCCAAAAGGGTCTCACTGAGACAGATACCTGGTGTCAAAACCATGGTCTCA